>NW_015112914.1:129706-158706 GCF_001443285.1 Poecilia latipinna
ATAGGATCTGAACATTTTGCTCTTTTGTCTTGTCAAAAAAGCCACCACCAGGTGTTCCCCAGATCCGCTGAATTTATGAGATTAAATCACCTGAAGTTGGACTTTCCTTACTGATAAGATGACTTCTGGAGGCTTCAGAGGTTTCAGAGTAAAATGTCCTGGATACAAATGCATGTCACTCTTTTGCTGCACAGTGTTAGAAAATCCTGCAGTGGCAATATATTAGTTGCGATAATTCCACATTTACCTCACTCCTAACTTTTCTGTTTTGAGTAAGAAACAGCAAGGGACGTTTATTTATGTAGTGAGATTGATACATAACTATAAAGAAACATAAAAGCACTGCAAAAATAATACATTAAGATGTTACAATACAGGCATTAAAAGATACAAACATTCTAATAATCCCTGTAACCTTTGGCGTGTTTGACACTAATCTGTGACAGGTGTGGGTTTCTACTGCAGTGAGACTCCATCCAACAGGTGGAATATTACATATCCATACAAAGTGTGAGCTTATGGCTAGTTGCAGCATTCTGCACAATGCTTTGTGGGATTCATTTTGCATAGTGACACCCCTAAAATGTTAGACGGTCTAAAATATTAAATTCCAATAAGGTGACAGGATTTAAAATCATTAAACTATATAAACACCTTTACAAATCACAATTTAAACCTGGGCAAGACCTTTGACGGTATGAAGTCTAATGAGTCTGCTGTGCTCCATGCAGGAGTCTCTGGACAGTCGCCACCGCCTGCTGTGCAAACAGAGGGAGGATGCCAAAGATCTGAAGGATAACCTGGACCGCCGAGAGAACCTGGTCTCCACCTTCCTGTCGCGCCAGCTGTCCGCCGAGCAGCTGCAGGACTACCGGCGCTTCGTCCAGACCAAGGCCTCGCTCCTCATCCGCCAGAAGGACCTGGAGGAGAAGCAGAGGCTGGGAGAGGAGCAGCTGGAGGCGCTTTCCAACAGTCTGAACATGTGAAGGAACATTCACCGTGGCTCTGGTTGTCAGGCTTTTTGGACGTAATCCAATCATGACTCTTTTTTTCTCTCCCTCCTTTCAAGACTTTATGGAGGACAGAAATATCTGCTGAGAGTCAAGTGAACTTTTTCCGCCCATCTCGATTTGCACAAGCAGCAGTGTGCATTAAAACATGTCTTAATGTTGTACATTTGTTTTCACTTTAAGCAGAATTGAACTGTTTCAGTGTGCCTTCATATATATTATTGTAGCTGTTGGAACTTTTTATCTTGGAGCTGCTGTGCAGAAACTTGTAGTAATTCAGATGCTGTCCTTTTGTTGTCCACTGAGATAATGGCCCTGCAGCCCTGTGCCTGCATCTGTGGAAACTTACGATAAGCTTTAAGACCGTCTCTGAACAGCGACGAGGCTTCAGTGGCCTGACGGAGGGCGGTGTGCTGTTCCAGGTCTGGAAAAATGTACTGTAGATGTAGAAGATTTAATATTCTTCTTTTTGGTTGTCTGTGTTTCTAAATGCATTTCAAATTAAGGTTCTAAAAACCAAAAGAAATAATAAGTTCAATGGAAAAAAAGCACTTTGTAAAGATACATGTATGCACATTAGATCAAACTGGAGTCTAAATAATTTGAAGTGAAAGCCTTACTCCATCCGTTAAAATGTTTTATTTTTTCCTCTTCAGTTTAAAGGGCATTTATCATCACTTTTACAACTTTTCCTTTCTAACTTTGTTCAGGCTTGTATTCCATGACAGTTGCATTCATTTTCATGTCCGCAACAAATAAGTACATTAAATGCATAGCACAATCTTCACCAGAGGCAAAATTAATGACCGCAAAGTCTCCACAGTGAATATGTTGATAAAATGGAGATAATTAATCCAGTGAGGAGAAAGCGGAAATCTTGTCTCTGTCGGGTAACGTGGAGACATAATATACCGGCACTCATTAAAAACATTCTGTGGTGAACCCAGTCTGACTGTCATTTGTCACAGTTTATGTAATTTCTGCTCCACTTCTGACCAGCATTGTTATTGATCAGCAAACCAATTTCTCCCAACTGTCACCAGTAAAGTGTATGTTAATGAACTGCTTAGTTATTGTTCAAGTCTCACTTTTTTCATATAATCATACGTTTTACTTGTGAGCGTTCAAGAACACAATCTGACACAAACGCCTCGGTGTGTGGCTGTTGACTCTGTGTTGGTTCCAGCTGCATTATTGACTGTATCATGTCCCTTTTTCTGAGCTCTGTGATTTCTTTTACCCATAATTTCAAGAGTTTAATTCCATATAATCCCAGGGAAATTAAGGTTACCAATACATAGAGGGTTAGGTAAAATCCACCCTTCATATCTGTGTTCACTGTAGGATTTTTGTATCAAAAGTTCTTATTTTTTGTGTGTTGCCAATAAGTGACCACACATGCATTTGACACATTTAAATTAAAATGGCCTTTTTGTGTCAGGGAAATAATCCTTTGTATAATTTAAAGATCATTATCCATCTGTAGTAGCACCTTCCTGTTACCCATAAGGTTCTTTTTCTCAGAGACTGACTACCTGCTCTTCACTGCTGTAAAATAATTTAATAATTTGTAGGTGTCCTGACTACAAGACATGAAGAGTCTTGAATATTTCCTTACCCTAACTCACAAAAGCAGTTATCACGGAGTATTTCCTCTTATGTCCTTTTGCAGAAGCGACATCTTATACTTGAAACACTTTAATAGGTTTAATTTACTGCAGGTGTCTTTATTCCCAGCTGTCTTTTGGTACTTGAATCAAACAACCCATCTACATGCATTCGTACTGCATTTAGTTCAGCCATATTTGTGTCTATCAGTGACATCAGAGCTGTTGGATAATTTCCTGAACTCTGTTTTGTTTTATTTTGTCTGTGAGAGATCGTGAGTGTGTTCAGAAACTGATCCCCGTGTTATTTTCCCCTCAGGACGCATACCTGCTGGCTGCATTGTCTCCAATATTTAAATGTAGGAGGAAAAAGCTGAAGCTCTTCTACACTGACAGTTTTTGATTCAGTTTTGCCACCAGAAGACAAAAAAATTCTCTGGAGATTTTTACTTGTGTCCATCAAAGTTTTCTAAACAAACACATTTGTTTTGGTTTTTCTCACAGCTGAATGCTGAAAAGGCCTTCATGCTGTTTTCTGTAGCTGGCTGGGATTTCTAAATTATGCAAACCTCCAACATTTTGAAAAACCAAACAAAAAGACTTGAGGAAAGTCTTTTTGTTTGAAAGGAGGAGCAGTTTTTTCTATATTTTCCAGGTCCAGGCTTGTCCCCTTTAATCAAAACATTTGTTGTGAATATAGTTTAATAACTACAGATCTCTGATGTCAGAATGAAATAAATCTATATAAAAGCCAACTCAGAAAAACATTTTAACCCATGGTGAGATTGATCATAGCAAACAATTCAAAATCTGTTTTCTCTGCTTTGTTTCACTTCCATTTTCTCTTGAGAGTTGTTTGTTTGTGCCTGTTTGGGGTTTTAAAAAATCCATGATGTTTGTAATATTGTGAATAAATTAAGGTTTCACTGTTCATCTGTGGGTTTTCATTTTATACTCTCTTCAATTTATATATGTGCTGCTACGACATCCAAACAGAGTAGATATTTATTCCAATGATTTCCCAAACCTTTGAGATAATTTTGCTCCAAACACTAGATAAGCCTTTTTGTACAGTACAAGACGTGCAGATAAATTAACTAACCACGGGTAATATGTGGTTAGTCTGGTTGCCTTTTTGTGTAGGAGGCAGATTTTTCCATAGCAAGGGGAAATGAGACACTCTTCCTGTTACACAAATGACCTTATTAAATTAATGGCATGGCAGGGGATATTTGGTTCAGTCAGTCAGCTGGGTAGGACATAGAAAAGAGACAGAGAGGCAAACAAACAACAAAAACTGGTGGTGTTTACTTAATACTGGCAATATTAATAATAAAACATAAACTACATAACTAGAAAGACACCAAATGTGTTCACTGCACCCAAAGCCACATGAGCAGCAAAGAGAGATTTGTTCTACCTGCTGCTGTATGCTTCATGTGTTTTTGTAATTGTGTGTGTTGAATATTTGTGTTTATTTGCAACTGTGTATTCATGTATAAGAAAAGGTTGTTTGCAGTAAACTGATGACTTAAATCAGAGCTCGCTTCTGCCCTCTGCTGGCAAATCAACACACTGCTTTTTAAAAGAGACTCAGGAAATAAAGTTTCTCATGTACATTTTAGTATTTTATACAATAAGAGGAATCGAACACAACAAAATAAAAGAGCATGAAACTTTAAAAAGTAACCATAAAGAAGATCCAGCTGCTTTCAATATATGAACATATTTATAATTGTTCCACTTTTTCACAATAAACCTGAACTTTAATGCAATTTACTCAACTCAAACTTAAGGTGATAGATCAACACAAAGTAGCTGCAAAGTGGAAGGGGAATGCTTCACAAATATAATCTGAATTATGTGGCAGGCTTTTTGATTCAGTTCCCTTTACCCTCGTCCCACTAAATAAAATCAACTGCAGCTGCTTTCAGAAGTGAAGCTAATGTGGGAGCTGTGGGATGTTTGTTTTCAGCAAAAACTGGGATAGCTGGAAAAATGGATGCAGTTGGTCAAATATCAAATCTATTTTGTTGCAGTTATTTTCTCCAAAAGGCTTGGAAAGTAAGTGTATTTCTATAACACCATTCACACATGATGTAAGTGATTTCCATGAAAGTTAAAGGTCACTTTTGTTTCAGGAGGTAAAATGATTAAAGATTTAATGATTTAGTGAGTCAAGTTGAGGAAACTGAATGTTTGAAAACCTCAAAGGTGAAAACAAACCATAAAAAACAAGCCTGTGAACTCCTCCATAAATAGCTACCTGACTGTTTAATACAAAGAGTCGTGCATGCAGGTTAAACAGTGAGATGCAGATAAAATGTGAGGCGTGTTGACAGGTATATCGTTGAACTTTGAACAGTCATGGTAGCAGCTTCCGCCTCCCGGTCTGTAAACAGGGCTAATTATCTCCAAGCCCAACCTGAGAGTTCAGTCTGCAGGTTCCATGTAAAATTTCTGTCTTTCCTGCTGCTTTTTTCTGGCCTCACCAAACTGGTAATGAAAAGGAAGAGGAAGGAGGATGAACTGCAAAAGCAACAAAACAACAAAACCTGAAATAACAGTAGCAGTAGAGAAGACAAGGAGCTTAACTGGGGGATTTTTCAAAAACAAGATATTTGTTGGAGTTACAGCCTTGAAAACAAACCACGGGATGAAACCCTAAAGCTGCAGCAGACAAAATATACACAACAGATGATTCAGGTACTCAGATCTGCTTCAAGGCTCAGGTTTCAGTCTGAACTCTGAACTCTCCACCCACAGGAATGCTAGCACACCTTGAGTCAGCCTCCCACCCCTGATAGTCAGTCATTAGTCGCCACACCCAGGAAGATTAACCAAAGATTGTACTCAGACTAAACAAATGTGAAGACGTGGATCAGCAGAAGACAAAACAGCCTGAAAATTCTTCTTTATATTTAGCTTTTGTTTAGCTCTGGTCACGTTTCTTGCCTTGTTGTTAAACTTTGCATCAATCTTTTGCTATTGTTTGTCTGTCTGGAAGTAATTGTGTCTTCTCATGCTTGCTGGATGATGATTTTAAATGATTTTTTGGAAATCCTGGTTGTTTCTGGTTTTCAGTGCCGGCTCAAGATTTAACGGGGGCTTAGGCAGAATTTGATTTTGGGCTCCAATTCTAGTTTACCTTATCTATATTAAAAAAACAAAACAAAAAAACAAACAAACCACTATTTAAGATAGTTCAGAGCAGGTTATTTTTCTGACAGATTCATTGGAAAGACCAATCAGAGTACAACATTTCAGTTGGTAGAGAAGAGCCAATTGCTATTTATGAAATCATTTTGTTCTTTTTGAGAAATCACACATTGAGTCGGCCATGGTGGTTACTTTGGGTCTCATACAGTTTTATTTTACTTCACACTGCTAGAGCCACTTGATATTTATTGTTAACAGGGAACCTTCAGCGTCTGGCTTGCTAGGATAATGGAAAAACCGCAAGCATAGGGGTTACAGTGTTTTTATTATGGCATCACAAAAGGGCAGCTGCTTTGAGCAAGTACAGATAAAATACTTTAAACCAAAAATTCCCTGTCTAAGGCTATTTCTAGAAACTTCATGTTCTGGTCTATCCTGGTAAAATTTAGAGAAAACACATTTTAGAACAATGTGTCCTCTCTAAATTTGGCCTGAAAAAAGACAGACAATGTTTTAACTCCACTTACATGTGCTTTTCTATGCATCTCCAATGAAAGTTTGACCAGGAAATTGACTCCCATGAAAAACTCTCTATACCTCAAAACTGCAAATAAAACAAAACTCAAGCGGAACAAAGCAAAACAACTATAAAGCATGACTTGTTTTTCTGAAGGAAAAGCAGAAAAAACTGCTGTACTCCTTCCTGTTAGCATGTCATGAATATCTGTACATGTCCAGCATAAAAATCTGTATATGTGCTTTAGTTTGTTGTTTAGTTTCTGTTTTGGAGCCAGAAAGTTTGAACTTTCCAAAACATTGATAGTAAAATAAAATAAACATGAACTAAATTCAAAATGACCCTAAATATGCAATTATTTATATGATGTGAAATACTGATAGTACATCAGACTCAGTCTATGTTTAGCAGCATCTCTTTTCTGGAAAAAGCCATTTTGATTTTACAACATGAACTCTTTGAGATCAATAGAAAGTACTTCTAGCTCAGTGTTTCTGTGCTCGACTATATGAATTTCCTGAATGAAGCTATGTCTACTCTTCATTTCTATTCCTTAGGAAGTATTCTTGGCTCAGTGTTTCAGTTTAGCTGTGTCCCTTTCCTGATTAAAGTCACTTAAAGATTTTGCGTTCTTATAGAAAGTGTCCCTATCTCAGTGCCACCACTTTTTTTCTGAGAGGAAGCCATTATCAAAATCTTGTTAGGTGCCTTGATATGGCATTTGTTGTGGATGGTGCCATTAAAAAAATAAAAAAATCTTTACTCTCAAATGTAAAAATGGTATACCTTCCTTCCCTCATTCTGCTCATCCCAGCTTATTTTTCCTCATAGCTGCCCCAGAAAAGGACATTTACGTAACAAAACCTTCGGGCGAGGAGATGACCTGTCATCTTGACGCAGGAACAATGAAGGCTGCCGGGGAAGTGACATCATAAGTCACAGAAGAGGCAGCAGGGAGGGAGAGGATTTTCCCCCCCTGCAGACTCCTCTGTAGCTCCAGGCTGCTGGTCATAAAGTATGACGATACAGTTAGCTCTGTAGCTTCCAGCTGCACATGAACACACCAAGCCCCAGTCAGCTGCTCATCAGCCTGAATCACGGCTGTCCCAACAAGCCGAGCAATATTTCAGAGAAATCTTGGCACCGACACGCATAACAGATTTGAGGAAAACCCGGGCAGCTTTTAATAAATGACCCGCTTTAAAGCGTTTAGCCAGATTTAATATACTTTACATCAAAATGCTTCAACTCAGTGACTTGGAATATCTTAAATATTATAATTATGTATTTTTTTGTTACAGAGGGAGTTAATATTTTCATGCATTTCACTGACATTTTGATTTATGAGTGAATTTTCTTGCTGATAAAGAGTTGGATTCACACATAAGTCCCACATTTTGATTCTCTCCTTTTGTAATCGTCCCGTTTGTTCATCTCTGACTAAACAATTCAAGAGGCGAAACATGTCAAGTCTTGATTTGCAAATGTTTCTCATGCAAGTAGATTCCAAACGGCAACAACAATTCTTTCTGGAGCTGAAATGATTGCAAACTGATTAAAATATCCACAAAAATAATGTAAAGAGTCTGTAAACGCCACCTTAAAAGTTTCTTATTCAGTCATCTTTTGAACAGGACATCCGTTTTTCAGGATATTGGCAAAATTTAGTGATTTCATATCAATAATTGGCTATAGATTGCTTTATTATAACTGTAGTTGTCAATATGTTTCATTGTTTTAGCAGCAGCAGGCTGCTGAAAAATTAAATAAAGTGACGTTTCCATCATTCATCAGCACACAGAAGCGTTAGACATCAGTCTGTGTCTGAAGCCAGAGGCGTCTTGCTCCTCACTGTTGTCCTCGCTCAGAGAGTAAAGTCCGGACCTCTGACTGGGTTTCTTTTTGTGGCTGATCACCGCGGGCTGGAAGAGACGGCTAATGGAGTGCAGACCCCTGGAGAGGTCTGGCAGCACGTCCTGCTCCTCTCTATGGGACAGAGGGTCCGTTGCCTGAGGTTGGGTCGGTGCTTTGGGCTCCATCAGCATCTCCTTGACAATTTTAGAAATGCCCTTGTGCAGGTAGTGGCATGGCCTTTTGCCACAGTTGTCCCTGATCCTGACGTTGGCCCCGAATTCGCCCACCAGCATGGCCATGATGTACTCTTGGTCATGCTGGGCAGCTATGTGTAGAGGAGTGTAACCCCCGTGGGATTTTGCGTTGATGTCGATGGTGACCTTTCCCTCCCGGACCATGTCCAGGACCACAGAGAGCATTTTACTGTTCCCACACTTGGCTGCCCAGTGCAGGACGGTGAACCCCGAGATGAAGTCCTTCTTCTGCGCAAGGTGGCAGTCGCCGAGCAGCAGACCGTGAACGTGGGTCCAGTGGCCCGCAGCACAGTTCACCAGCCACTCGTGCTCCGTCTGCTCCAGGGGGAACATGGAGGAAATCCTTGAGTCTTTGGGTTCCTCCATCACCTTGGAGCTCCTTGCTGCCCTCCTCAGCTGGGGCGAACAACTCTCCACCGAGGACGGCTTCCTCTTAGTCTTCGGGGTGTCTGCTTTTTGACTGTAGGGAGGTTCTTCTGGGCTCACCCTCAGTTTTTGGATCTCCACCCTGGTAGAAACAGGTATTCTCAGAGGAAGACCATAAGGTTTGCTCTGGGCCCTGACTTCATCGTTCTCCTTCCTGTTAAAATGAAAATTCATCATCCTTTTAAGCTTGACCTCCTCACATTTGCTCCTCTGCAGAGCCAGCTCTACGGGAGATAAATATGCAGGATTTCCCCCAGAAGCAGCTAATTCTTCTGAGTTGTCAGTCTTTTCATCTTGTACATCTGGAGCCTGCTCCTGCTCCCCTGACACATCTGTATTTCTATCATCATTACCGTTTTCGGTCGTTTGGCTCTCTCCGAGAAAATGCCGGTACGTTTTTCTGAGGATAACGAACCGGGTCCCGTCGATCGCTTTGACGAAGGCGACATTGTTCACTAAAGTCTTGAAGAGCTCTCTGTTCCGATCCTTCTCGGCCGGATCGACACAGTCCACTGAGGATTTAAAGTGTGCCTCCAGATCAGATTTCTTCACTTTGCCCCCCTCAGCCGCTAGCAAAGAAATAATGGATTCCTTTGTTAAATCCATGAATAAAACTCTTAAAGCCAGAACAAAAAGAAGAAACTTGAGTTCCACAGCCGCGCCGTTCAGACACCTGGCTGCTCTGTTCTCCTCCCTCTCTACCTGGGGGAGTTTCTCTATTGGGCAAGGTGTGGACGTGGAAATGATTTGAATAATATACCCAGGTGTTTTCAAAAGAAAGTGAACCGGTAGGACGTTTAATGCTTCATGAGAAGACTAAAACATTAACTAATTTCATGTGAATAAATGTAAAAGGTGGAATTTCTCCTACATAAGAAAAGAATCGATTAAACTTTTCCGCATGGATTGAAGTCTTTTTCCCCCTTGTGTGAAAATCAGCCTACAATATGTCACATGACATCTTAATTATCCACGGATTGGCTGTAACCAATTGTAAGCTCAGTCTTTGAACGCATTTGTTCATTTAAACGTAACAATGCATTTCTAGAAAGAATTATTGCACATAAAGTAGCCCAAAACATTTTGATAACCTCACATATTTGTGCTGTCATATCATATATCAGCTCCTGCCCTGGCTTGCACTATAATGACATTCCTGAACTGAAAGGGAGAGTCTGATAAGAAGAGGCCATATTGAAACCAATGATGTGCCGCCCGTACCCGAGCCGATTCTTTGTGCTGATTCATTTAACGAAATGAGAAAGAACTCGTGTTCTTTTCAACATAAACTTAAGTTGTACATTTAGTTTTACTGAAAATTTCAATATTCCAGGCCAATAATAATAAAATTCTCACATAGCCATGTTGGCTTAACAAAAAAGCCCACACATGAACTGTGCATTTCAACTTTATTGTTGCTATGCTTTCCACCCCCTCACAGTTCTCTGTGGCTGTCTCTTTATCTTTTACATTGTTGTCTGCCAAACATTTCCTTCCACTCAATTTTACTTTCAAATTCACTTCAACGGTTTTAGTCCTTGTCTTCCAATAAAGGAAAATTTACAAAACTTATTGTCTCTAAAAATTATTATAAATCTACTAACATACCCTGAAATGTTTTTTCATTCATTCAATAAACACACATTACATTTAATAATTATGCTCAGCCATAAATGAAAGTTTATACTCTGTCTCCAGGAGGTCAGACAATCATTAGCTCAAGTAATCACATTGAAGGTCATGCAGTCAGTTTCTCTTTCAGTTCCAAGCATTCTGCAAAAGGTGTGTAAATCTTTACCAGCACAGAATTTACAAGACAAAACATGAGATTAAGCAATGTTTCTACCAAGCCATAGCTTTGACATTTAATGGATTTTAAATATCTCAGATTATTAAATAGTACAGAACTCACAGACTGCCTTATAAGGATATGGATTTATTTATTTTTTTTGGCTTAGACCATTCAAAAGTCCAATCCTGGTTCAAAGTAATATTTGTTGTAGAAACTCGTAGCAGTCTATTCTCTCTGGCATTCAACATGTCAACAAACATAGGTTGACTTGTTGCCATGGGTTTAAGAAACTCATTTGTTGTAAGCTGTCAATTTACTTTCTAGCTATATCAAACATAACAGAATTACTGTGTTCAAATTAATTTACCAAAGATGGCTTCTACACAAATTACAAGAATTAAATATACAGTCATTTCAATAAATTAGACTGTACATACAAGTCTCATTGTATGTCAGATTACAAGTACATTATGAAATTAACAACCTTTAAGCAGATATTAAACATACTTTTCATCTAGCCTATATTTCTGTTTTTAAAAATCGTTTTTTATTAGTCAGATGTAATATTCTAATTTTAAATGATTTCCTCAGCTGTAAGTGAAAAATCGTCATAATTAAAGAATACTTTAAAAAATACCCAGCTGTGTGTAATTAATCTGTATAATGTATACCCCACAAAAAATAGGTTTGGGAACTGAAGTCGTCTCTTTTTCAGGAGCTAAGCCAAATGATTCGGATCTCTGAACGGAACTGAAATTCCCATCACTAATTGAAACGTGTTCGTCACAAACAAAGATCTAAACTATGTCAAGATAATCACACCCTTTCTTTAAGTTAGGCACAGGTCTTCGTAAACGTTTTAATGCAAAATTAACGATACTCTGTTTTGGACGAGTCGGGGGATGTTGTTATATATATAAAAAACAGGTAAACCCTAAAGCTAATGTAACACACAATAAGCTGTAATATTTGTGACCAGAATATTACTCAAGTGCAAAGCGGATGATTTCAACAATTTGCAAACGGTTCAAATTTACCTTTATTTATCAGATTTTTTTTTATTTAATTTTTTTTAATGTTTTAAGACCGCCTCTCGGGTAAAGATGAATAAAATGACCGATCGACGATCAAACAAGGCAGCAGGGAACCATCTTGTCTCGGTTCGCCTCCGCCTCGTGTCCCTCTGTTCCCATCCCTGTCAGCTCGCCTTCAGTTAGTTTAGCAGGCTAAGTAAGGAGAGAGGAGGGCTGTTCCCTTTCGTCTCTGCTCAGTCTGCTGCTCAGCACGCCGTCAACACACATTCCACACCATGGCTGCCACGGACGTGGACGTATTTTCGGTAAGCAGATGTCACTACGCTTCGTGTTTAGTCCTGTCAGAGGAGCAGAAAACAGTAGAAGTGCAGCGTTTAGGAGGAGCGCTTGGTTGGTTGTCGTAAATATACGAGTGTGAAGCTAAGCCTCCCCCGCTTATGGAGCCTGTTCATCAGCGCCTGACGAGATGGTGGAAGTGATTTCTGCGACGGTGACTCAGTGGGTTTGTCGCTGTTAAGTCTAATCAATGTGGCTGCAATTTTCTACCCATGCATGTTTGGTTTGATGTGCGTTAGTATTATGCTAACATTAACGGTTAAATGAAGTGCCTTCAAACATAACAGCAAGGAAAGAGAGCAACCGACACTGTCAATGTGGATAGTTGCAGATGAAAGTCCTCCCTGTTTTAAATTGGAATTTATTTGCTGCTTTGAATTGTAGACTCATTGGAACCAGGTATGCTCAAAATACTTTCAAAAGATTCAGTTTCACCTGAAACTGAATCTTTGCACATAACTTACACAGAGATCATGTATGCAACTTAAAAAAAATACTTTATATTTTTATTTAAAGTACTGGCATTAATCTCATAATGGTCAGATTAAACGCCAGTTACTAACCAATCCCATATTTTAAGCCTAAAGGTCATGTTCATTTTTCTAGAACATTGTTTCTCAACCTAACCCTGAATGTTTTAGATGTTTCCCTGCTTTAACACACCTGACTCAAACATTGCTGTTCAGCCAAACCTCTTAATGAGCCATTAATTGAAGTCAAGTGTGACTTGAGAACCAGCATTGGGAAACACTGCTGTAGAATGTGAAATTAAATTATTTTAAACAACTTTAGGTAAAGTTTAAAATAAAGTTAATTGTGTTTTTTTTAATTAACAACAGACCTGGTTTGGGCTGGAGAAGTATGTAGTCAATCAAGTCACTTGATTTTATTTTGTATGTTTGTGTCTGAAAATATGAACACCATTTGAATAATACAAAAAAGCTATTATAGGAAGAAGTGTGAAATGTTAAGATGTGTGTGTATAAACCTTTTTTGTTGTGAGAGCCGTCTGCTGTGCTACTTTTAATACGGACTTTGTTTCAGTTTGTTTATTTGAAGCAATTTTCTGTTTCTGTTTGGCAATGTTTGCTTTCCGATACATAGACACCAAAGTTTGAAAGAACTATGGTTTCAAAACTGCTAAAAATGTCTTGTTATGCACTGGAGTTATCTTGGACTGTATGGAAGTAGAGCAGCACAACACTGCCCCTCCTCTACTGTTTGTTGTGCACTGCTGGTTAGCTGGCTTAAAGAAGACTACAAGAATGGTTTTGTTGCTTACAGGAAAGACAAATTCAGCAATTACAAAATATTCTGGTTTGAAAAGTAAAGTAATCTAACTAATCCATCTTGTTGTGGCTGAGTTACTGTGCGAGTAGCGCAACAGCAAAAACATGCTCAGACCTGAACCTTCAGAATTGCATAAAGATAATTACAAAAACCCACCTGTTTAGAGTTGCCTTTGATTAGGAGTAACTGGAACATTGATCAATATTTTTAATGCCTATTAGCTTGATAATTTTGATGATGGCATTTGACACAATGTAATGTTTATTGCTTGGTTTATAATTGATGTGTACAATGTTTTTATGATGTAAAGCACTTTGAACTGCCCTGTTGCTGAAATGTGCTATACCAGTGGTCCCCAAACTACGGCCCGCGGGCCTGATCGGCCCGCCTCCACATTTGGTCCGGCCCCCTGAACAATACCAGAGAGCATTTATATTTTTTTTCTCATATACCGTATTTTGCGGTCTATAAGCCGCTACTTTTTTGAACCATGCTTTGAACCATGCAGTTTATAGCCCTGTGCAGCTTACATGTGGATTTTTCTTCAACCACCAGGGGGCTCTTTAACAGGAAGTGAATAATTGTAAGTTGACATTGGAAATAAAAGAAGAAAGCGCCCATTAAAACGGAATTAGGTTTTAGGGAATTGAAATTTGAGAATGTTGTTGATCAGTTAAATGGCATTGAAGGGAAGAAGAAGATTATGAAATAAGAAGGGAGGGGAAGAAGATAAAATAACTAAAGCTGTATTTATCGGTATTATATGTTGTATCTAGTTCAGTTTTTCAATCTGATTTGGTGGCGATAATTTTGTTAATCTAAATAGAAGTTAGATGGCATTACAAATTCTAAATTTTTATAAACAATACAACAAACACATGATCTGTCAGTATCTTACAGAGTAATTTGTACTTATTAATCCAGCTAAATGTAATTTGCATTTAAATCTAGTTGAATAAAATATACTGTAGTAGACATGAAAATGTTTACTGTATAATTTTTCCATGCACACTCATGCAACGGCTGCCAGTGTAACCATAGGGACTTAACACAATCCTCCAGTAACATAGTATAGAACAGTGTTTCCCAACCCTGGTCCTCAAGGAACACTGTCCTACATGGTTTAGAGGTTTCCCTGCTTTAATGTGCCTAATTCAACTGATTGCAGTTCAGCAAACGCCTGTTATTCAGTCATGGATTGAAATCAGCTGGACTGAAGCAAGGAAATACCTAAAACATGCAGGACGGCGTGCGTCGAGGACCAGGGTTGGGAAACACTGCAATAGAATATGCACAGGGTCTCCCATTGGCTTATAGTAGATGCTATTGAAACTTTTCTTCAGTGACACAAAAGAGAGAAAAAATAAATTTCATTCTTTAGTTTAAATTATTACTTAGTAATTTTATGTATGTTTACAGTGTGTAGATATTCTAGTCAGATGCTGAATCACTCAGCCTTTCTCTACAGAGGACATATTTTCAGATTGGGTTGGATCTTGTTTTACGCGGATTGTAATAATGAGCGTTGCCAGTCAGGTGTGACCCAATGGAAACGGCAGCAGGGTGGGACAGTTTATAGAAAACACCAGTAACGCTGTAATAATAGTAGCAGAGAGAATTTCATAGAGTGGCTGGCGCAAACGACCGGGATTTAAACAGTGGGGATTAACTTTTTTGGCAGATGCTTGAAAAGGTTCTTGAATTGGACAGTAAGCAGCACAGAGATCCAGGGATAAAGAGATTAAGTTCACACTCCGGGCCACTCCTACTTAGTGGCTTAGTGGTGCAACACGTCGTCAAAGAAGAAAGGAGCCGATCCAAAAAAGAGAGAACCCGATATTGCTCAATCAGTACTTTTTAATTTAGGTCCAGCACTCGTTCCAGGAGATCTTGCAGACTGGTGATTTTTATAGATGTATATTTTAATGTCTCTCTTGGAATACAAAACCAGAGGATTGATTGGAGGGAAATGCTGAGAAAGCAGGGGAACAGGCCAGAGTTTGCAGCTGCCTGACTGACTTCCTGTCTGACTTTGAACGAAGTGAGACCACATTGAACAAACTGTCATGCCCTCTTGCCTGACTGCGTAAAGCGAGGGCTGTTAATTATGTGCAGCTATTGATAGAGACATGCGGCTTGTCAGACTGTAGGTCCACATCGACCCCATCTGATGGAAATGGCAACTTTGGGATGAATTTCTGAGCAGGATGCACGGGAGGCGATTGATTGACCCCGACTGACCAGTAACTTTTACTGTTTTCATTTAGTAGCGGCATCTGATTGTGCATCGTATAAATGGTTATGTAATAAAATGCCCCACTACGCATCCAGCGTGTACAGTGCTTGCTGACCATGAAGAGCCTTGCCCTGGAGTCTTGCATGCATAAAATAAAATTAGCTTCATTGAGCGCTTAAAGCAAAGAGACAAGGAACAAGGAAGTGTTCATGTGTACTCTACTTTGAGGTCCATTCTGAAAACTCGCTAGTTTTATGCACCAAAACAAGTGGGAAGAAATTTGCTGTATATTTCAGGTCCGATTGTACAACAGATACTGGTAACACTTTATTTGAAGGGGGTTGAATAAGACTGTCATGACACTGTCATAAACATGACATGAATAAGCCTTCATGAATATTTATGACTGTCATAAAGCGTCATTCAGTAAATTATGACACTTTAAATACAAAGTTGACATTATTCAAAATATCTTTATGACAACTTGACATTAACCAAGAAATCATTACTGTTTAAACTTTACCTTTAATAACATAAAGTTACCTAATTTTTAAAGTGCAATCAGTAATACTTTTATAACAAATTGACATCAGTAATGATTTCTTGGTTAATGTCAAGATGTCATAACGACATTTTGAATAATGTCAACTTTGTATTAAAAGTGTCATAATTTACCAAATGACGCTTTATGACAACAGTCATAAATATTCATGAATGCTTATTTATGTTCATGACATGTGTTTATGACAGTGTCATGTCAGTCTTATTCACCCCGCTTCAAATAAAGTGTTACCCAGATATTGATGTTTGTGGGTTGTTTGTGTTCTTGGCTGCATAGGAAATATAAAATCCAGAGGTTTCCTGAGGCAAATTCATCAACCATCATAACGCTGATGGAGAGTGACAGCCCAGATGTAGCGTCTTTAGTGATGATGAGTACTTACAAATCTGAAGAAAACTCAGGAAATAAGGTCAACATATGTCTTAATATGATGTTGGGGAACATTTAGTGATCCATGATGTTTCTTCACCTCAGAAGTGAGATTCTGTCTGCTCCCATCTGACCCATCATCACTCAGCTGTTTGCATTATTGATGCTTTTATTGATTTTATCTGCCTTTAAGCAAAAATAAAATCCATTTTCTTGGTTATATGAATTATTTCTATGGTGCTTTCATTAGTGTGTTTTTAATTGTGAAAAAGTAATCTTCAGGTTGATTGCTTAGACTGTAAATAATATAACCTATAGATTATTTTTAATACTCTTCCTCTTGAAGTCTTGAAGACTAGCAGTGTGTGTTTTTTATGAGGCCTTGCAGTGTGTTTTAAACTGTAAGCATGCAGGGTGTGTGAACTGTGTGATATTGGGAAAACATGATCCTAAGAATGTATTGATTGCTATAAATGTGTATGTAATAATTTTCATTTAGTTAATAATGCATTTATTTGCACTGAGTTAGTAGCTCATGGTGGTTTTGCTGATTGGAATGTTGATATTTTGGATCAAAACCAAATCATAACTGAGAAATAAATTTGTTGTCGTTGAAATGTGTAATTATTTTTAAGCAAGTACAAGAAATTCTATCACATTGGTAACAGATTTTTGAATCTTTTTAAAAAAATACATTACAATTTTTGATTTACAAGCATATAATTTTGTATAGTGGTGCATATATTTGTTGGATGGACTCTTAAACTTGAGATGCTAAAACTCCCAGTGTGGTGGATGAAGATGGAGAAAAACTTGTTTCTGTCTCTGGTTCCTTCCTTCCTACCTTCCCTGCTTTCTTCATTTCTGTCTTGTCTTTTCTTCTTCTCTTCTGTCCTAACTCCTTCAAACCGCTTGTCTTTTTTTTCCTTTCTTCATTCCTTCTCCTCTGATTCTGACTTTTCCAGGTTCCATATCAAAAGTCTTTTATTATTCACTATAAAACATTATGGGACCTCTGTAGTCTGGAAAAGGTGGAACTTTTAGGTACAAGTAGGAACACAGCATTATATTTTCCAAAAGCAAAATATATCTACCTCATGAAATCCTTCCTGTCCGTTTCATCACATCTGTGTATTTTTTTTCCTCTCTTCCTGTTGGCATGAATAAAGCGACTCTGTGGTGATACAGTTGATGTGCGTGAGTGATAAATGCCATAAAGAAACTAGTTTTCATTCCTTTGTTGTAGTTAAATTCCTGACTGGAAGCATGACGTTGAAATCTCAACCGTCAACATTTTTTGCCGTTGCAACATCACTGCCGGCCCGAGTATGTACAGGAGGTTGACGGCATGCTACTCTGAGATGGGTAGGTGTGGTTAGGAGAAACGTCAGGGCAAATAAAAAGTGTTGCTCAATGAATTCATGATTTAAAAAAACCCTTTATCCTTCTGACTGAAACTACCCAGCAGCCATCAGACAGGAAATACCAGTCAGCAGCCACTTGATGTAAGGAGCATAGCCTGTAAGTGTTGGTTTGTTGTTGAGGTTACCATGTGGTCAGATCCCCTCACAAAACCTAAGTTGATTTATAAACCCAGCACTTAGTTCAAAAACCCTCAAACTGACATTTGCACATTCTCAACTTTCTAGACATGATTCATTCTTCAGAAACACTTAAAGGATGTGCAACACAAGTATTTATAGCTATAGAAAGGTTAGATTTTCATATTTGAGACCACTGTTTCTTTTTTCACTATTGGGTCAACAGTCACTTTCTGGTGGTTAATGCAGTGACTGTGTGAAATCGTGGTTTCTGCTGGTAGCATTTTCTGTCAGTCTGCAAGTCAAACAACACCAGACTTATTCAAACTTATATTCATAGAGACTGGAAGGATGAAAAAACAAACAAACGTGCACTTCAGCTACTATTGATACAAGTTTTAGAAAATTTAGTAGGAAAACATGACGACTGAGTTCAGATTGTGCAAAGAACAACCGGCATACTCGATGAGCATCAGCTGCAGTGAAGTGTAGCGATCTGTCAGATGACTCAGAGACTCTGTCTTATCAAAAACAAGACAGTCGAGGCAGGTATGGACAGAGGCCTGGAGGGTAAAAGATGACCAAAAAAAAGTAGTGACTAAAACAAAAACAAATGGCGTCTAGAGATGCTGATTGATTCACTACTGTTGGTTATATTACATTGTCAGTTATTATTGCAATATTTGTCACATTTCTCTTTGTTGCTCTACAAAGGCTGAATGAGTGTGGGATAGGGATGTGTAATAAATCAGTATATAGCGATAGACGTGATCAACATCAATAGATAATATGTCTGATAGACTGTTCAATAATTTCACTGAACTCTGATCCAGAATCCCACAGCATTCTGGGAGATATAGGCAGAGGAAAGACTTAAGCTGTTCAGTCTGTTGGTGACATCAACTCACTCACTCACTCTTTGGTCACTTAGCAACTCACTCACTCTTTGGTTACCTGGCAACAACCTGTTGAGTAACTTGCGCAGTAGCAGTTGAACTTTTCACCCCTGTTCCTCATAACTGCTTCACAACAAAAAAACAGCATAAAGTGAAAACTGTGGATAAAACAGAAAAGGTCTTACCAGCACGTTACCAGTTTTTTAGATATTTAAAACAAAAATAAATTAATAATAATCTATTATTTATACAAATCCCTTATATCTTGATTTCAGTTCAGACATATTTAACAGTGACTCTCATGAACATAGGTTGTCCAATGTAGCCGTTAACCAGCAGGCACAATGTGAAGCTAAATCATTGCTTTAATGGGTATTATTCACTCTTCATCAAATACCACTCAGAAAAACAGCACAAGAACTGACAGTTTATTCAGTACTAATACAAAGACGAACTTCACTGGTCAGGAAGGCCAACAGTAACATGAAAGAAGTGACTTCTACAGGTCCCTATGTGTGGACTAATGAGAGATGTGTGACAGTGCCCCTTTCTTCCAAAATAATAAATAAATAAAAATTAGATGTCTGACTAAAATCTCCCAAAACCTCAACTTTTGGGATGTAATGCTACATGGCATGTTTGACCCAAAGGCATCAGTAAGATCACCAGAAGTGCATGATATCCACAGTGAAACAAGGTGGTGGCCGTATTGTGATGTAGATTTAGCAAAGGGATTTTATAGCTCAAAGTGAATCCATGCGTTCATCCAAACTTAGAAAAATTACTTTTTGGAATGGCCTAATCAAAGTCGAGAGGAAAAGCTATGCTAAAAGAATCCCACCAGAGAGGACTGGATGTCAAAACTGAATCAAAATGTGTTTCAAACTAGTATCTTTTAAAAATGTTTTATTTTCCCTTTTTAACAGTTATTTGTTTTTGCTGTTGAATTGAACAGGGTAGTTCTCACTCAAAGTTTTGAGATTATTCACAGTCTCCTTTTGTCCACTTTACCTCTTAGTATCTGTGACCAAAAAATATATTTTTAAACTCTGCATGTTACAAGCCTACTGTGCTGTAATAACATTGTACTAACTAGCCCATAATGTTTGCGCCTCATTTGGCTTTAAAGCGTCTTGGGGCCTCTTCTGTGCATCCGTTTCCTGTTGGCCTGGTGATACGGTGGCCTGGGAGCGTTGTTGTCTCATCACTCTGGGACCTTAAACCAGAAGCTTTTCATTCCTCTCATGCTCCGCGCTGTCTCTCTGCTTTTCCTTTGTCTGTACGAACTCTGGTTTGTGGAATCAGATTCTTCATAGTTGGTCTGATTGTAACTGTTGGTTGAACATCCTGTGTTTCCTGGTGATTCTTCTTGTGGTGCTTAAGTTAAATGTATGCTTTATGTACGCAGAGCTGACAGGCTTGGTGTTTGTTTGAACTTTGTGTACATTTTCTGGGTGCAGCTGGTTCCAACTGAGGGAAGGGTTTTACAGTAGAGTAATAGATAATATACTATATAGAAATACTGGATTTTACCTTTGGAGGAAGTAATTCAGTGTTTTATTGCTATTGATATGGAAAAAGTGAAGAATCTGGGACTGTTGTGATTTAGTCCAGTCTTGACTGACGTGGTTGAGTCCCAGCTGGAGGGCTTTGTGTCCACGTCTGCACTTCTGTTCAGTCTGATCCCAAAAGATAACACTTTTGGTTTTGGTCAGCAGGCTCAGTTTGGAGCATTCAGTCACAAACCCATCTGTGTGTGTGTGTGTGTGTGTGTGTCCACAACATACACTACACAGTCGAGCTCGATGTGATTCAGCGTAGGAGGTTAACCCTAAATTATCACCTGAGTCATTTGTTGTTCTTTTCAGTTGTACAGTTTCACTGTCGCACTTTGAGTTTGGAGCAGAAGCAAGATGTAAATGGTGGCTTACCTGCTCATGGCTGATTATGGCTCCTTTAAAAAGTTTCCATACCCCTTGAGCTTTACATGTTATGTTACAACAACATGCTTCAGTGCGTTTTGTTTGGATTTTATGTGACAGACCAACACACCGGGACTGAAATTGTTTCACGATATTCTCTCCAAAAAAGTTGAAGCTCGGTAGCGTCTATGAACATCAGATATCAAATCTTGCCTCATATCGTCAGTTAAGTTTCGGTCTGGATTTTGAACAATGTTGTAACTTTTAACTTTTTTGTGTTAAATGTTAAAAGTTACAAAAATTCTAAAGTGTACAAGTACTCACCATAGTTTTGAAATGGTAGCCAATGGGCAGGTGCAGGGACGGCGTAATTGTTGCATACCGCCTTGTGCCCACTTCAGTGTGTTAACTATAAACCTAGCTTAATCTGTCTTTAATGTTATTGGTGTGTAAAACAAATCCTATTTAGGACTTAACAACATTTAGCCTGATGGGGGGCCATATAGTCTGGTGGCCCGCTAGGCTTATAACACTCTGGGGGAAACCCTGCAACAGTTCTCTAGGGCCCTTCCAAAGTTACTACTGGCATCCTTAGTAATTCCCCCATCAACTGTTTCCTTTCCTGAGCTGTTGGTTAAAGTGGACAGCCATCTCTTGAGATCGCTTGTGTGTTTTCAGATATAATTATGTGCTTTCAGCATCTTTATGCCTCACCTGTCTGCTGTGTTCCTCCATCTTCATGATGCCGTTTGTTCTCTAATAAACTTTTAAGACCTTCAAAATGGCTGGATTTATTCTAATATATATGGATTTACTAATACAGTGACTTTGGAAAGCAGCTTGGTTTTATTTTGGGGTAGCAGAGTAAAGGAGACTGAATACCATGTGCAGAATAAGTGCAGCAAGTCCCAGTTACCTTAGATTTATACTTTGAGCCATCCAGACGGAGGATATGAATTAAGATGAACAAAAAAGGAAGTTTTATGTACTGCGTTTTTAAACAAATATGCTGATGGAAGCATCGTGACATCCTTCATATAGATCATTTCCTCTGTAAATAAAGACTTATGTAACTTCTCCTTTTTGAAAAGTTCCCCTCATGAAGCTTCAGTGTGATTGCACTGGTTTCCTTCCAGGCATGATAGTAGAGCCAGCAGCCTCTCTCATCCCTCCTCCTCCTTCTGCAGGAATCTTAGTATCTCTGTAATGTTCAGCCAACCAGCTAAATACCACAGGAAAACATAAAGACTGTAAAACAAGCTCTTAGTTTACAGTGAGCAACAAACAAGGGCTCCTCCTCATTCCTGCAGTCTTTTCCTGGGTTTTGTTTGTGTTGATGGCTGCAGTTAATTCAATTATGGAGAATTCAATAGCTTCCAGCTGACAAATTTTCCACTTAACAAATGACTGGAAAAGTATTGTAAACTTAATGTCTGTGAAGAAATTATCAGGGATTTATTAACAAAAGAGTTTAATTATTGAAACAAATCTGCTGTTAAGATTTTGCAGCATAACAATTTCTTTTGGTATTTTCTTGTGTAAAAGTAGTGCTATAAATTTTGTGCTTCTGCTCAAATTATTTTTCTGTGCTCCTTTTTTTTCTTTATTCACCCTAAAACCTGCAGATCCCTTCTCTCCCACACTGCTCATCCTTCATTGTGAACCTCTGTGAGGTCATTTAGTGATCTGGTGTGTATTGGAAGCCGGTCTCCACCCCCCAGCTGAATGCTTCGGTTGCATTCAGCTGAGCTCTCGTCTTTATTCTGCTCGTGTTGAGTGACATCAGCCTTCAAGTATGCAGCCCGTCGTGGCTGAGCCAGGCGGGATTGGGTGGCTGTATTCATCTCAAGGTGCAGTCTGCTCTCTCTCGACCGCTTCAGTTCAGATAGACGATCAAACACTTCCAGCAGTTTTGCCTGCCAGGTTTAGTTTGTTCTATATTTGAGATCTTTGTCTGTTATGTTCTGGGATGCCCCTATAGACAACAGTATATTGGTTGTGGACTCTCATTTGTTAAAAATAGCATGGGTAACTTAATAGGAACGTTAATGGATCCCATAAGTATGAAACTCTTCATTTTTGAGGATTTTTAACCATTCTCTGTTCACAAGTCTCTTGTCCCTTGATGTGGGAGATTATTCGCGCTCATCCCTGCTGCAGGCGCTGATTAACTAAATCTCGACACATATAACTGATGGTTTTTACATCTGCACACTGAGCAGAAAATCTTTGATGTTGTATAGAAAAGTGAACGTGTCTTTTTACTTTCAGTTAATATATTTGCCATATGTTTTCCTCCTGACATGCACCAGACGTCTAATGTTTTGTCTCGTGTCTTTCAGAATGAGGAGAAACGTAACCTCAGCCTGGGTGGCCATGTTGGATTCGACAGCCTCCCTGACCAACTGGTCAGTAAATCGGTCACACAGGGTTTTTGCTTCAACATCCTCTGCGTAGGTGAGTAACAAAATGTGTTTGTGTGATGATAAAGTGTGAAATATTGGATGTGCTGCAGACATGGTAACCAGTGGAGATCTGGTGGTGGAAAGAACCTGCTGTTTGAAAAACAGTCCTTAGACACAATCATGTCCAAGAGCTTTCTCATGTTTACTTTATTTAACAGGAAGTAAAGTTAAATGTATGAAAATTACAGAGAAGGAAATGAAACGGGGCGTTTAGCTAAAACTAAAACAAAATTTGAAAAAGAACCTACTGGATATAATTTATAGAATAATCAATTCTTGGTAGTGAATGCACTGATCAGAATTTATTGGTTGATTTCCAATCTAAGCTTTTTGTGTTGTGTTGAAATAAAACTATTTTAAATCAAACGTGGAGATGAATTTAATGACTTGGTTTTGATTTATCTTTACCATTTTGATTTAGCAATAGCATAGATGGCATTGCACAATAGTCTGTGTGTATCTCCTACTGAATTGTATCTTCACCTTAACTAATAAAAGGCTGCCCACATTTCCATGACGACAGGATGAAACGCAGTTCATTTCCCAGCATGGTTGATGTACAGTCATGTGGTTCTTGGATGTTCATTTTCACACGCAGCCTCCACGGTCCTTTAGATGGGACTGCTTTCTTGCAAAGCGAAAGGAACTGCAGACATGTGTTGACATGTTGCAGAAAAATAGCTTTCTTCTAAAAGGTTTCGATCAACTGTGCTCTCTTTCTTCATCTTTATTTCTAAAAATCTCATTTATATTGAAAATAACTCAGTAATGGTATCGACACTGAAGGGTGTTATTGTTACCATGGTCTGGTGAGACTTGCATATGGTGAGCTCGTATATCTAGCTTTTGTTTGACTATGAAAACTATCAGCTGTTGATTTTATTTCGCCTCCACTAATTTTGTAATTTCTCACTATCATTTGTTCATGCATTCCGAAGATCTCAGATTTTTTGATAGCACTTTTATTGTTTTTGTTTTATTGACTTACTTTCAGGCTGCAAGAAGCTCTGGTTCTTTGAAAGTAAAGTGCCAAGAATTCACAGATTTTTGACTAGACTTTTGCACAGTGGTCTCTGCATCATCATGTTGACAAAGATACCCAAGCTATCACTGAATAATTTAGTCACCTAACTTTATTTAACCTTTTTTTCTTTCGCAGGAGAAACTGGCATTGGCAAATCAACATTAATGAACACACTGTTTAACACCATGTTTGAAAATGAGGAGGCGAGCCACTACCAGAATGGCGTGTATCTGCGGCCGCGAACCTACGACCTCCAGGAGAGCAACGTCCACCTCAAACTAACGATTGTTGATACTGTTGGGTTTGGTGACCAGATCAACAAGGAGGACAGGTAAATTTGATAAAATAGATCGCAGCACTGAAAGATCTTAGTAAATATCAAGTTTTCTGTAAATTACAATTGTTGTAGTTGTTTTTTTTGTTTTGTTTTTTTTCTTTCAAATCCTTGCCTCATCTTTAAATTTCCACTTATAAGATGTTGCTATGCAAATGTTGATGTGGACACCAATGAGAGAAACTGAGTATATCACTCTGGAATTCCACTCATATTTCTTGTGTCTTGTGGGACTAGAAGGGGAGGAGGTGGGAAAAAATAAAGGGGAAGTAGTTTATTTTTTTTTTAAACATTTAGCTGTGGAATGAAGCGTACTCGCTGCGGCTCAGCCAGCAAGCTGCACTCTCACGCTCTTTGATAGCAGCATTCTCTGTAGGCCTTATGAACCAACACACTGAAGGACAGACCCTGCAGCGAGCTGGAAATGAACACAGGGAGCTTCAAAAGGTCAGAGCGTGTGCATACCACTGAGAAGATTGAAGAGAGATGTGAAGGTAGAGGACAGATGACTGTAAACATGGTACTTACTGAGGAAATGGAAAAGATTGTTAACCTCTGTCTCACTATGAGCAATAAAATGTTAGTGATGTGGGACATCCTGTAGTTGAGTAGGAGACAAAATGGCTTAATCGTCACTACTGCATGACACAATTAACATTCATCTGCTTTATTATAAGCTTTTCTTGTTAAAATATTTTGCAACATAAGATTAAAATGATTATTTGAGATCAAACTAAGGAACCGTGTTTAAAGGCTGACTTTCATACAGCAGCAGCTTTGCACTTTGGACTCGTTTCTAAGTCTAAATGCTTTGTCTAAAATAAATGTGTAAAAAAAAAAAAATGTGTCGTACATCATAGGTAGAATTTCAAATGTGGTCAAGGCTGGTAGAAATGAGACAGAAATGACTCATGGAAATAAAATAACAGAAGAGCTAATGAGTTGTCAGATGATTTTGTGAAGTTATTGCGACCATTAACAATATGTACTTTTTTAAAATTCATTTTTGATGGAAAGCGCTGTTAGTCTTGGGCTTCTAAGTTTAGCTGAATTGAGTTATTGACTGTCCTGAACTCTGTGTTCCCTTTATTTTTTCACCACAGTGCGTCAGTGTGTTATTTGAGTCTCTTTCCTGGATGGACAGAGCTTTGGCAGCTATTAACTTTTTAAAGTCTTTTTTTTCTTTTCTTAGAAAGTACTCCTGGCTTAATTCTTATTTGTATCGCTGTGTCTCTTTAATGAAGAAAGCCACTGGTTAAGCTGTTGCTGCCACCAGCTCTCTGTTCAATTGGTTTTTCCCTACTCATAGAAAATACCCCCAGCCCAGAGCTTATATTTAGCTTTGCCTCTTTTCAGGTCATTTGACAAACCTATGGCTGCCATTAGTTTTTCTCTGTACACCTACCTGCCTGCAGGTTCTTTGTCCTTAACTGTTTCTCTTTACTGACTGAAGCTATCAATTTGTCTTGCTGAGATTTGCTGTTCCTAACTTTGTGCAGCCTTTTTAAAAATTCTTATTTAAAGACTATTTGTACTTTTGTTTTTCTTTCCTATAGAATTTATTAATTAACTTTTCTTCAAGAAGCCGTTAACAAAGCTGTTGCTCCCCTCAAGTCTAGCTACTCTGTGTTTCTTCTCGGTGGAAAAGACTCCTTGCTCGGGGCTTCTGTGTTTTTTCATGACAGACGCCACTTTAACTGTTTTAACTGTTCAGATTATTTGAATTAAATTTGGACCAAACTGTTTGACTTGCAGGTATTTAAGGAGATTTAACTTGACATTTGTTTCAAATTGTTGTTGCATATAAAAGTACTAGACTAAGTACATTTTACATATTTACAGGTTGTAGATTTCTACTGAATTCTCGGTGACAAGTGTTAGAGCCAGACTTGGTTTTGGAAAACACAGCATTTAGTGAGATTTGTATACGGAACAAAATGTCTTGATCCGGACATCCCAAACAAAGACGGCAACAGAACATAAACAGAGAAAACCCTGGGGCTGAAAAACATCATCTGGTTTAAACAGAAATGACTTTTAATTGCGAGATATATGCGTGATGAAAAACTGCACATATTAGAAGGTGCTGTATTTAAATCAAACTGTTCAAACGCATGCTTACTGTAAATTGGATTGCAGATAAATTCTGCAGCTGCACTGATTTACCATTTTTGGGGAGAATTTTTTATTATTTTTGTCCATGTAATCAAGCAGCTGTGAGCAAGTTGAAGTGTATTTCAGCCAATCTGTTAGTTTTTCCAGTGCCATATTTTACATTTCTTAAAATTTATTTTGTTGATTAAAGAAACTTCTTCTATGGTGTTAAGAAACATTATGCTGTTGCTGTCTGTTTGTAATGGTGTTTGACTTTTAGAAAAACTCTGGGTTTTATCCACATCTTTAAATTTCTCATGAGAAAAACATGACTGAAGTGAGGTTTTCATGTTTATATCCCACAGAGAACAGGCTGATTTGTAGCGTTTCAGTCAGATGTCGGTAAGATCATTTTGATCGGAACTAAGCTGTACAAAGCTGAGATCTTGGCATTGAATCAGAACACACAGTAACTGAAAACATAATTCTCCTGGTTTGTTTATTCAGCGACAAGTTCATATTTCCTTACATATTCATTATCAACACATGAATGGGAAGGAAAATATTTAGCTTTAACAAAAAGGCATAAATCCGGTTGTCTTTGGCTCTGTCCACAGTTACAAGCCAATCGTGGACTACATCGACACCCAGTTTGAAAACTATCTGCAGGAGGAGCTGAAAATCAAACGCTCGCTGTTTAACTACCATGACACCAGGATCCACATCTGCCTTTACTTCATCGCCCCAACAGGACACTCCCTCAAGTCCCTGGACCTGGTCACAATGAAGAAACTGGACAGCAAGGTATACAAAAGTGACATGCACACACTTTTGCCCTATGGCCTAGAAACTAACTCCTGCTTACCTGAAATCCAAGCCTCTCCTTCACTTTGAATGGAGGGGATTTGAATGAACTGCTGGGATTCTTCATCTGTCACTGTCAGGGTGTGGATTCTTTGTCCTGAAAGGAAAAAATCTTAAATTTCCACTTGGTGGTAGGGTTTCAGGAAAAGCTATTTGGAGGTAACGTGAGTTGCTTTTGTTCTTTTTTTGTTTTAAAAATTGACTTTAAAAAAGTGTTTTAGTTTGAGAGCGTGCTGTCTCCAAAAGGCACAATGCAGATTCACGAACCTACCAATGTTAGAATTAAATAAAGGATTAGCATCTCTGAAAATATGCAAATATAATAAATTCCTCCAAGTTTAGCTCACAATTTTTTTTTTTTTATTTAATGTACTGTCTCTCATGGTAATTTCTACAAAGTTATTAAAAGATGAAAATTGCTGCCTAAGATGTGAGAAGGAGTTTTGATTTGCTAATATAAGTTTACATGAACCATAAGAAGGTTTTTTAATTCAACCAGGTGGGTTATTATAACAGGTGTGTGGCAAAGAGTAGTATGGGTTACTCAGCTCTGCAGTTAAGAAAGATTTCACTATGAATTTAAAATAAAAATGACAACATTGCAAAGCTTTTGAACTGTTGAACATCTTATGTTAGCTACTAGCACAGTTAGCTAATCGCAGGGCAAGAATCAGTAGATCCTAACCTTAACTGATATTTCCAAAAGACCTCCAATATCTGCTAATCCTGCATGTTGACACAGAAATGAAATTCTGTAAAGGATAAAACGGCAACTTTACTGGAAAACGTCGACTTTTTTGGGGGCAAAATGAATGTATGTAGCTGAAAATAGACACCAACATCGGTAGCCTACAGGGCACTTGTTAAGCTTAAGGTTCTGTATTGATATTAGCTAGTCATCTTTTAGCTAACATTGCCTGCATCCAACAGCTTTACTCAACTCAGTCGGTTAGTTTGGAGGGAAAAACTGTGAAAAGTTCTTTGCGTTTTGCTGGTTTGCTGCCGATTCTAACACAAACCTACGTAGCTCCGCACAGCAACAGCAGGTCTCCTTCACAGGTGGAAACCCAGAGCGAGCGTCGTAGCGCTCATGTTGCGTTTAAAGGTGGCTTGGAAAAACAGGTTACAACACGTTAACAACAGATTAAACAGTTTTAACTGCTGATAAAAGTGACAGACGACACAAATATGGGAAGTGTGGAAGCCTCTACTGTATCAAATTGACAGGAATAACAGAGTTGGCCATTCTAAGGTAAAAACCCAGCGCATACAGTGTTCATGTTTTGTTTGTTTTTTTCATCCAGACGGCTTCCCGCGCCCCCCCTGCAATGACATGGCGCCCCCCTAGGGGGCGCGCCCCACAGTTTGGGAACCTCTGCCCTAATAGCAACATGTTGGATGCTGTACACCATAT
>NW_015112914.1:161749-189376 GCF_001443285.1 Poecilia latipinna
TTGAAAAAGGAAAAAAAAGGAGTTGGCCATTTTAAGGGAAAAACCCAGCGCATACAGGTTTTTTTTTTTTTTTTTTTTTTTTCATCCAGACGGCTTCCCGCGCCCCCCCTGCAATGACATGGCGCCCCCCACAGTTTGGGAACCTCTGCAATAGCATAATTAATTAATGGGGTGTATATCATGAAAATCTTTTAAAAAGTAATAGGACAGATGGAGACAAAAAAAATGTATAAAAGTTCATTAAATGACTGCAATGCATTAAAGCTATTTTTAATGGTTTGAAGACAAAGTTTTTGTAGTTTTATATGATTAACATAAAGTCATAAGACGGTTTCAGTAATCAAACATTTGTTGCATCATCAATTTGATGCACAGCGTCTTGCTCTGAGATGGTTTGCTTGCCACCCCCACAGTGTTTCTTTGTTATGGCTACTGACGGCTCTGCTGCACGAATGACTGAGGCAGTCTTTGAGCCGTTGGTTTTTTTGCTGGTGCACAAATAATAAATCCTGAATAAACAGATGGAGCTCGTGTAACTAGAACCTGCTGCCTTTACCTCTGCCAACCTTCGATTCATGCCTGCCAAATACCTGCCGATACTATTCATAGCACTGACTGCCAGCTTAGCCAAGACTCACTCTCAAGGAACAGAAACTGGATTGTGTTTAGGGAAAACATATAAAATGAATGGTTCAAAAGATAACTTCAGAATTAGTTTAGGTTTTTTATTTATTATGACTTAACCCAATTCACAAAACTTTGGCCGATGTTAAAGCCTTGAAAAGGGAAGCCAGGCTACAATTTTGAGCTAAGACTAAACCTGTTCACACTTCAGATAAAGGGAAGAATAAAGGGAAGAAATATCAGAACTCATGGTGAGTCAGTTGAGCTGACCACTGAGCTTCAGAGCTGTTTAGCAGCCAATAGGACGATCAAATCCTGGCACATGACATTTGCCAGCTGTCTACTGACACAATCCAAATAATCACAGCCAAGTCTCTACCTGCTTTTGTGAAAAGAGGATGTCATTTACCTGAGCTAAAGTTTTCTAGATTTTCAAGTTAAAACTGGTGAGCTGTTTACAGTTTGAAGCCTCAGTGCTTTATTCTTGGCTGATTGTGTTTTTAAAAATTAAAGCTCCGACTTATGTTTGTGACCAGCTTTTGCCCTGAAAATGATTAAAATGGGAGGTAATGTCTCAATGTATTTATATTTTCAAATTCATGAGCACAGCGGTCAGAGACATTACATACACCATCCATACTCCTATCCATCCTGCTGCTCTCGCCTCTACATGTTTACAAGATTTATCTGCTAGCAGGTGATGCAACACACTGAGCACCTTTGTTTAGGTCACTGTCGCTCTGACGGGCTGTAATATTATCATGTTGATGTCAGTTGAGGACATAAAACATGAAATGGTTAGCTTTGTTGCTTTTGTTCACGTATTTTGTATAATTTTGCATTGCTCTTGATATGGATTACCTTTGCTAGATGTACTTCACTGATTCCAACCTGCTTTTATTTTATCATTTAACTTAAAACAGGAGATTTGGTAAAATTTAGTTTTTTTGACAGTGCAGAATAACTTGATGGTAAAATAAATTACATTCCATACTGTGTCAGATAAAGTTTAATCTTGAAAACTAAAGAGAATTGATCTGTGTGTGTGTATGTGTGTGTGTGCATATATATATTTGTCTGCCATGTATTCATGTGACAGGTGGGAAAAAGAAAACGTATCAAACTTTTTTTCTTTAAATTTTCATGTCAAACTTGTTACATAAGCAGAAAAAATTATGATCTTATATATAACATAATTTGATATGACATTGTACAGACTGTTAAAAAAGATCAAGACTTTTAATGAAGTATTCAATTCAAGATTTTTTTCTATATTTGATTATATTACAGTCTCAATTGAGTGAATTATAATTAGTTGTTTTATGCTTTTATGACTTGTTTCCTGAATCAACTTCATTATGTTTAGAACTAAATTACACTTATTGAACTTGAGTGGATAAATAATTAATGTATTTTAGTAGCTAAAACATTACATGTAATATATAAAGAATTATTTTCTAGGTATTAAGCTGCTTTGGATGGTTCCCATTGAAAATTAGTTAAAAAGGTCCATTAAATAAGTTCATAACAATACCAAGAATTAAATAACGAATAGCATATCCTCTAAAACTATTACTAATATTTCCCCACGTTGCTTGTTCAGTATTTTTGTCCACTAAAGGTTCAGTGTGCTGCCATTAATATTCTGCTGGTTTAGGGAGGTCAAAATCGAAAGCGTCACTTGTCATTGAATAAAACGCAAAGTGTCTCAAACTGCATCCACGGCTGTTTTTCTAGTGATTTTTCCTACATGTGAACTGAAATGTATTTACAGCTGGTGGTCCTGGTTGTTCACAGCAAGCAGAGCTATTTTGGCTTTCTGGTCAGCTGGGAAAACCCGGCTGTGGGAAGTGAACAAACGTCACTGTCCGCTCCTTCCTTGGCCTACATGTCCTCCCAATCTCCTTCAGGAGACGTACAACCCCGTTATCAGTCCTGGGTAGCGATTAGAGAACACGGTTTGTTAAGTAAGTGTGAGAACATGATGCTGGGGTGCCCAGCTGCAAATTAATGATCCAGCAAAGTGTGATGAGATTGTAATTTGACTCCTAATGAGAGCTAGCTTTTGCTCAGAGGCTCACTGTGGGATTGATTTGAGTGGATCTGTGGGAGTTTTCACATCATCCCAGATAGATTTTCAGCAAAGCAGCTGTATGGAGGAATGCAGACAAATTATATTTATTTCTGCACATCTGTTGCTGATTCTGCAAGGAATGCAGTTTGTTTTCATAATGGCAGCTTGTTCTATGAATGGCCATCAGTTCTAGCTGAACTTATTTACTGTTTCGCTTTCCTGCCACCTGTGGTAAATATGTGTAAGAGTAATCAAATAACCTCTTTTGCTGGAGGCTTGATGACTCCAACATGGCTCTTTTTTTAGCCCTCAGCTTTGGAGATTTTTTTATTTTTCTTTCCTACGATGCAGCTTTTTCACAGTCTATCCTTTTGGTTGTTTTCATCCTCTCTTTAGGTCAATATAATTCCCATCATTGCCAAAGCGGACACAATCTCCAAGAGCGAGCTTCATAAATTCAAAATCAAGATAATGAGTGAACTCGTGAGCAACGGTGTCCAGATCTATCAGTTCCCGACAGACGATGAAGCTGTTAGTGAGATCAACGCCTCCATGAACGTAAGTCACGTTTTGTTTTGCTTTACAGAAGTTGGATGGTAACATCTGGCAAATTCAGAGATTCTTTTAAGATTGGCATGAAATGTTACCTTAGTGGTGTCATTTTGCAAGCCAACATATTTTTATTTATTTATCTGCAGAGTGACACAGCAAAATGCTATTAGTTGTTACTATGATCCGAATGTATTTTTTTTTCTTTACACAAAAGTAGTAGGCGTAATAGTAGTAGGATAAATACAGAAAAAGGAAATGGATTGTATAAAAATATTTTTCCTACTTTCCTTCATTTATTTACCTGTGTTCCAAGTTGCCATGTCTGCCTTAAATCCATGATAAAATTAGATATTTTGGAACTGAGGCTTTGGGAAACTTGAGGGTTGTGCTGTATATTTTTGCTGCACTGCATACTGGAGCACCAGTTTCCACATTTAGCTGCAAATATCATTCAACAGATACGTGAGCCTTATATTTTCTATCATCTTTTAAAGGTAACTACAATTTCTGCTATGTTGTTTTCTTTCTATAATAAAATAATGCAAGTAAAACTAATCATTTTACTCCAAAAAACATAATTTTATGACTATATGAGAAAAAAAAAGTCACAAATAATTTCAATGTAATACTGCAAAAGTGTTGAAATAAAACTAGTGGAACTGATTTTCCTGGGAAGGTTTCCATTTTTATTTTAGTTTCTAAATGATGAGATGTTTTCAGTTTACCAACACTCACCCACTTATGTTCAGATGCACAAATGAGAGTGCATTTAATTCAGCGGTTTTATCCTCACTCTCCTGATCTATTTATAGTCCGTTGCATCAGTGCCCACGCCCACCATCTTGTCCCCCTTAGCTTCATCCCAGCTGGTTTCAGCTCGCCATCAAACTGTTGAGGAAGCATGTTGGGTCTGTTTTCCACACGGCCCCCCGCTGTCGGTCCCACAGAGACGCCGTGTCTAAAGGAACAATTAAAATACCTTCATCAGAGGCTTGTGTTTAAATTATCACCTCCAGTAAAGCTGATGCAAAAGATGTTGCATTCAGAAAACCATTTCTGTGGTGTAAATGAGGAAGAGCAAGGAGCATAAAATTGTAACATGGAAGATGTAGGCCGAGTTGGAACCCCCTGGTTATGTCTCTGGTTGCAGCTGGATCTTTTGATCTTTCTAACATTTATGGGCCTTTCTGCCTGTGCAGGCCCACCTGCCATTCGCTGTGGTCGGAAGCGTGGAAGAAGTCAAAGTGGGGAACAAAACAGTGAGGGCCAGACAGTATCCCTGGGGAGTGGTGCAAGGTAAGAGCTGCTCAGTCACAAGAAGGGTGTGTTTGTTTCACACAAGCAAACAGGATTGTGCTGAATGCTTGTCCTGTTGGAGATCATACGGATGGAGTACCAGACTAGGGTTGGTCTAAATACCAATGAGTTTAATTAACATTTCATTCATAGTTTCTTGAAGCAAAAGTTGACTAGATGCCTCAAACACCCAAAAACAACTAAACAAAAAACATTCACAATACCAACATTTATTTTTATTGTCTAGTTTTGTTTAAATTTGGGTTGTGCATTTCAGGTCAGGTCAGATTTGGTAGCTTTTCCCTGTAGTTATTTCCAGTCATGAAGTTATGAACTACGTAATACTTTAAAGGAATATTTTGTCTTCACCATTACAAAGAGTAGGTCAAATTGTTATATTCAAAATATTTCATAAGTTGTTTAACATTCTGATCAACCTTAAAGTAGATGTGAATCACCAGTAGGTGCAATTTATAGGAATTCCTAAGATTACAATTAACCAGTTTTTATTTTCTTTGCTGAGAAAATTAGTCACACTAAATGTTTTTTTTGTTGGTGAAAATGTTTTATTCTCTAATAAGAATATGATTATTGAATAAACGGATCAGGATGCTGTAGCTACTGGTAATATTGTGAAACACTGGATGTAAAATATTAGGACAACAGCGACTCGCATGTGTCCTGAAAAGAAATAAGTTCAGACATTTTGCAACTGTTTTGTAATATGTAGAATGAGTGTCACCATTTACTTGGTTTACATTTGTGAAATGTTAATTTGCTCATATTGCTGTGGCATTCTTGTCTTTTCATGGTAAAAGCAGAACCAAAATTTAAGATTTAGTAAGTACATTAAAAGTAAGTTTTTGAGTTTACACTCAAACTCAAACTTTTTCTTTTTCTTTTTTTATACATTTGGCCAAGGTAAAGCAATAGATTCTTACTGGAACTTAAATAATCTTAGCATTTTCCTTTTTTATCCCTTGTTCATTTGTCTATTTTTCAAAATATCTTCGTCTTTGTTCAAAGACTAAGCAACTTTAACATTGAGTTCTGCTTTAGCTGTGTGTTTTTTAGTGTCTAGTTGCAGTTGAGCACATATCTGTGTCAACGGTGATAAACTGCCTGTGGCAAAGTGTGAACTGCACACTTTGTTGGCCGATTTATTTCTACTCGCCCTGTTAATGTTCCACGTGTGATTTCCTGTGTGGGAAAATGTAGTGAAAGGGCAGAAGGGTAAATGGCTTCCTTTATGAAGTTGCTAATATTTGCTGGTATCTGTTAGTTTTCGATCTGTATGGCTTTCTGTGTGTCTGTGGCTTTTTACCTGGAACATGTTTTTATAGAGATGTCACCTCTAGTGTCTGCTTTCTTGGGAGTTTTCTTCTTCCACTCCTCATTCCTCAGTGTTTGTCAGTGCTGGTAAACAGTTTAATTTAATAACGTGACAGAGATGCACAGTGAGAATGTTACTGCTCATGTGGGAGCGCCTCTCAGGAACTGGCTCCCTCCTCTCCTCCTCGGTTTACTGCTCTCTCTGGCTGAACCCCTCTTCCCATTATGCTCTGACCATTCTCATTCTCCAACCCTCAGAGGATGCTCGCTGGTTATTTATGAAGCTTTTTGTGTTCTTCCTGGGGGACAGATTTTGTTTGTTCTGGAGTCACAACAAAGCAACAGCTCAGGAACAGATTAACAGCAGTTGAAAACGGCCTACTTTCACTTTTAAGCTGGACATTTTCTACATTTACGATGTTGGAAAGTATGAATCTCAGTTAAAAGGTGGCTAATAAACTTTTATTTACCCTTAATTTGGCCTTTAACAGTTGTTTAGCTAAGAAGCTAATGACACTTTGTAGAAAGCAATTAGGTTAGATTTTTGTTTTTCTGCCACTATTCATCCATTTCTGCTGAGCATGAAACGGCTAAATTCAAAGTGATATAAGATTCACTTTTTTGTATTTTTCTGAAAAATGTATCACATTTATTTAATTATTATTCTTTGAACACATTTTTAGGCGAATGTAAAGCCAGGAGGTGAAGAACAGCAGGCCTCTGTTTTCTCTCTGTTGGCTGAAATGAGGAGCTCCATCAGAGAAAACCCTTAGTTCATGCCAGATGTCATATAGATTGGTTGTGTAGCCTCTTGAAAAGAGCCATGAGAAATTTCCATCTCCTTGAAGAGACAGAGGAAGGACTGTGCTGTGACAAAAACAGAGTAATTGTAGGGAGCTCGGTGAGTGTGTGCTTGTCTTCCCTCAGGATCTCATGGCTCCGTTATCTCTGTGCTTCCTGACTTGTGTGACATGGGACAGAGCTCTGGTATTTCTGCTCTGAAGCCTGATGGTCGAGTGTTTGTTATGCTGCAAAAACATTTCCAAGTGCTTTGTGTGAAAATGGATGTCTGGAAGCAACACATGCATGCAAAGAATGCATTTCATTCTCAGTCATCATGTTGCAATGCTGTCGGGTTGGGAATGTCAGACAGTTGATATTTGGGTTATAGACGTTTAAAATGCATTTAATGACATGAACATTATGAGTACTTAGATGTTCTTGATTCACCGGAACCCCATTTATTCAGAAACACTCCAATAAACTCTCTTATACCATTAGGTTAAAAATGAACGTCTACTTTTGATGATCATAAATTTCTTATTCAGTTTTGGGTTTCTAATTATTTTAAATCATTCTTTCTCCAGTGCAGTCTTATTATTAAACTGGAACTATTATTCTTGATTGTTCAACAGGATTTGGGGTGTAAGTTTAAATTACAAACATATATAGACCCTCATTAATATGCTCCAGAAGCTTTTGTAGCTTTCAGGAAGATCCTGTAAACTATAAACTGGATTGTTGACCTTCTTCTTCTTCTTTTTATAATAATAAATGGTAGTGCTCAAATAATAACTTTGCCTACAAACTATTCTTCATTAAATCCAAACAGCTCAACCTTTTTCTCCTCTGATGCAGCAAACTTTATTCAAATGTCAAAATGTAGATATTTTTTTAATTTATTTTTTATTCCTTAGTTAACACTCTCTGTCTTGGTGTTGATGTAAAGTCGTCTCGGTTTGAGGTTTGGGGTTTCTGCTCCAGCAGTTTTAAGTTCAGTTCAGCTTTGAATTTGGTGCTTTCTAGGTTTTTCTTGATCATCCTAACTAGGATCTGTTCTGGATAAAAACTTTGGTCAGATGGGTAAAAAAATTGGACTGAATGGGATGTTTCAACAGAATGTTCCCAAACACACATTACAATTATTATCTTTTTTTTTTAAACAAGTAACACTACAACCTCAGTGCTGTTTAAAATCTGAGTCTGTGCCTGGAAACCAACCAGTTTAAATGAGCCTCACTAAAGTCATCATTAAAAGGCCAGGATTAGATTATTTCCTGTATTTTGTAGCTTCTGTTATCAGACCAGTCAGGCGGCTTGCTGCACCAGGACACACCTCAGTTAAAAGTTTTCCCTACTTCTGATTACTTGAATTGTTGAAATGTTCCATGATCCAAAAAATTTGGCTCAAGTGGCATTTGTAACTCCAGAATCTGAGAGTCACAGCGGTCGAATCGTTCATAATTTAAGTGTAGTCGTTTCATTGTATCGTTTCCATGTAGTTACTGGGGCAACACTGGTTCCTGTGACTGCGGAGAAAAAAATCACATGCATTTATCAGCTTGTTAGTGAAGGCGCAGTGTGGATTCTCTGTTCAGCTTTTTCAGACTGAATATTAATTAGACCAAATGAAAACAAAACGCAATCAAATATATTATTATTTGCATTTTAAAAATCGATGGTTAAAAATAGGACAGGATTTTATTTTATTTTTTTTTACCCCAACAGTTGAAATGACAGACGATGTGAATTGTAGCCCAGCCTCTCCTCAGGATGCCTGCTGGCACCAGGATTCAGCCTCTCCGCTGTCAGCAGATTTCCTTGCTCTGCTCCCTGCGGGCTGAGCTCTGCCGTCAGTCACAGGGTTGGGCTTTCTCTCAGCAGGAGGCCAGAACAGGGAGGAGATTAGGAACCCAATGAGCAGGCAGCTCCTGAACTGAACGCACTGGTTTCTTTTTTTTACCACGCTTCTCCTGATGGGTTATTAGGCGTCTTCTTAAAGATGTTTTAAAAATAAATGTAGAGTTTCTGGGATTGTTTATTTGCTCTCTTTTGCCTTGACTAATATGGAAATTTTATTCTGCTTAGCTGATATGTTTGAGTTGTCATTTTTCACCAGTCAGGCTGCTTTGAAAGTCACATGGTGGTTTTTGCATTTTAAAGTCTTGCAGCCTGTTGTGGCATTTAAACACCCGCCTTCCCCTACCCCCTCGCTGCCATGTGTGGGGTCATGACCCGTGTAGTCCATGTACTTTCAGTCTGCACATGCCCCTTGGGTAAAGATGGGATTGTAGTTTGATTTCAATTCAACAAAGCTTTGTAGATTTTCCTCTTACTTACGGAGCTAAAAGCAGGCATTTGATGGTCCCAAAAACCTCAGAAGTTGTTTTTTCTTGTCCACCTTGTGGGTCTGTTGGGATTCTTTTCATGGACCTTTACAAAAATGGGAACATTAAATTTTATTCCATGAAATGTCTGAAATATTTTCCTTTTGAAATAAATGCTTTCTGCCACTTAATATGTGGTTCCTCTGCTCTCACACAGTGTCCATGTTTTTTATAAGCTGAGCTCAAACTAACAGAAGGAGGCGACTTCTCCAGAACTGTTCATATCGTTTGGCTTCAGCAGAACAGAAATGATTCCTAGAGCAGCATAAACACCTCTTTGTCTGTCAGTCAGGAAACACGTCCTGCTGTTTTCCTGAAGTAATCTGACTCGGAGCAACTCACTAAGACTTAAACATTAAACGGTTATTAGTTTTGGCTTGAAATCAAAACTTGGTGCTTTATAAAAGATTTTATGTTCCCTGAAATTTTCCACTTTCTTTGTAAAGCTATAAATATTAATGAATTCTGAGATGTTAGGGGACTGCCCAATAGAAAAGATGTTTTATAAATAAATGTTTATTTGGCCTGTTGCCTTTAAAAGAATCCTAAATGGTGAATAGAATCAACCTTTTACTTCACATTATGAAGATCACATTAACAGTTTTTGGAGTAGGCTTCCAAGAATTAAATATATTAAAATATTACACCATCTCCACTTGGAGACCTGGCGGTGGCAGCATCATGCTGTGGGGATGTTTTTCCTCAGGCATGGAGGGGAATCTGGTCAGAGCTGATGGGAATGTGGTTGGAGTTGAACAAAAAGATGTCTAGGAATAAAATCTGTTTTAATGCCAGTTCAGCTTGAGCTTTTTGTTGTTTTTTTAAAGAATAGACATGAATTTCAGTATCTATATGTGTGAAGCTGATGGTGACATGCAGCAGCCTGCAGCTATAAACACAGATGCGTCCCACACTTTCTAGATTTTTATTTGACAGAAAGTTTGAAAACCGTTTCTCCTCTTCCGTCCACTTAGCAGTCATTATAACCGTGGCCTGTTAGTTGATGAACACCTAATAAAGTTTATTGTTCTCACAACAAAGTTTGAACGAGTTCAGTATAAATATTTTTATTGTAGTAATGATGATATAGAGGAGGATTTATGGGGATTTGATTTGAAAAGTGAGCAACACTGCAAATTTCAGATCTAATTATAATGTGTGTTTGTTTTCTCTTTTAGTTGAGAACGAGAGCCACTGTGACTTTGTAAAACTCCGAGAGATGCTGATCCGGGTCAACATGGAGGATCTGAGGGAGCAGACGCACGCCCGCCACTACGAGCTGTACCGGCGCTGCAAACTGGAGGAGATGGGCTTTAAAGACACAGACCCAGACAGCCAGCCCTTTAGGTAGACTGAGAACCTCACTCAGTCCACTGGGATGGACAGAGTGCAGAACCACACAACTGCTCAAATGCCAACGTCAGAAAACAATCTCTATTGTTTGGCAACAATAACTTTCTCTATTTTTAACTCTTTTCTGTCTCGTTTCATTCCTGCAGTCTTCAAGAAACATACGAAGCCAAGAGGAAAGAGTTCTTAGGGGATCTGCAACGTAAAGAAGAAGAAATGAGGCAAATGTTCGTAAACAAAGTAAAAGAAACCGAAGCAGAACTCAAAGAAAAGGAACGAGAGGTAAGTGAGAAATAAGTTGCTTCACATGATCTGGACCTTCAGTTTTCCTTAGAATCATCTGACAGTTCCTGTTTTAACCATTTTCACCGACCAGCAGCAAAGATAGAAATATAATATCCCATGATGTAGATTATGATGACAAATTTTAGTTAAGACAGCTAAGAAAACTCAGAGCTGGTCTTGTTAACCGACAGAACAGCAAAAGTTCTGGGTAATGGCAGCTCAGCTCAAACTTCCTAACAATTAAGAAATAAAAATATTCTTTAGTTAGTATCTCATCCACAAGTTTGATTTAGGTGCGAATGTTTTTGAAGTTGGGATTGGGTTTAGTTTTTGTGATCATTTGCCACCAGCCTCTACCAAGGCAGCCTTACTGTTTTAAACCGGAGATCATGATCTGAAACAAACTGTAAGAAGTTTTTCCTTTCTCCACGCTCCACCTCTTCTCTGGTTTTTCTTTTGATAGAATCAGCCGTGGTTCTTTGCTCGTTGGCCTCGCTGGTGTATGAACATTCATTCATGGATATTGTTTCAGAGTTCTATAGTAACATCAATTTCCCAGGATGTTGAACACTGCAGGCTGTATTAGAATAAAGTTGAACGTTTATACAAAATGCTGTGTTGACATTTTTAGGGTCAGATCATTCCGTTCATTTCAGATGTGGATTTAAATCTAGAAGTATTTACGGTGCCATAGATGATGTTTGAAATTTGGATAAACATCTCCAAAATGAAATACCTTTACTTTTTGCTAATATTGTTTGCCATTTTACTTGTGCTTTGGCTTATATAGTGCACTATTCTGAACATGATTTGTAAAATTACTTTTTTGCACTTCTGTCTACAATATGATCACTTTTGGCAGAGTGTCGATTTAGAAACTTGCAGAGAGTTTTCAATGTCATGTTGTATTCTTCATAAACATTTTGTTAAAGTTTTGGTGTAATATGAGAGTGAAAAAAAGCATTTATTGTGTCCTGAAAAACAGAAAAATGTGCACACAGTTATCTGACAGGTTTGGTGGACTGAGTTTTATTTTAGAGGAGCTGAACTCATCAGATGCTTGTGGGATAATTAGCACACCACAGTGAGGGGGTTGTCAAATACTAAAAGAAGATATGAATTTAAAGCATGTACTTTGTGGATAGTGGCTCCAATTTTATTATTTATTTTTTGAAGATATCCATCCATTCATCCTTTGGTCTCTCAATATGCTGGTCTGGTTGTTAATTCATCTGTTTTTTGATGCATTTGGTGATTCCTTCCAGTCATTCTCTGGTTATGGCAGCATCCATGTTAAGGCCTGACTACTGCAGAGATATTGAGCCTGAATTCACAGTGATTCATCACTTTTGATAATAATAAATTTGGAGTCTGGAAAAGTCAGAACATTTGATACGAAGCTGGAGAAGAATGAACCAATGTAGAGTTAAATACAGAACTGAAGTTTAATGCAGAACAGTTACCTGTGTGGGGTAAAGCTTTGTCTAGTTTAGTTTTAATATTTTTTAGCACATTAACTTCCTCCACAACAGTGAGAGAGAAGTTGCAGTTGCTGAATCTACAATAAAACAAGAAACGAGAACAGAAATCTGAAACTTTTTTAGAGACACAAAAAATTTGGTTGCAATTTCTTTCACCTTTAACTTAAAAGGTTTTATTTCACATAAACTTGTGATCCACATTTGAATATTAAATGTAGCCATGACACATACAAATGCAAGCTTTTGTTTTTGTTTCGGCTCAGCTCCATGAAAAGTTTGAGCAGCTGAAGCGGATGCACCAGGATGAGAAGAGGAAGGTGGAGGAGAAGCGGAAGGAGCTGGAGGACGAGATGAATGCCTTCAACAGGAGGAAGGTGGCATGTGAGACGCTCTCATCTCAACCCCTCAAGAAAGACAAGGACAAGAAAAAGTAAGGCAGTCCTTCCTCTTAATCACCCACTTCCTGTATTCTTCTTCTAATAACAGGACGCTTCGTTTTCCAAGCCTCCTAATTTCTTTCAGCAACTCTTCTTCCTTCCATTGTGTGCCTCAGAGTTGAAACGCTGTCCGCTGGTAGATGTGCTGCAGTTTTTCTTTCTTATTTTGCTGTTTAACTCTTACTTCGAAGCAGGAAGTGCACATTCTGCCATGTCCAGCAGCAAACCCTTTCATTAATGACTTTGTGAAGGAGTGAGCTCTGCTGTTGTGGAATCATCTCCAAAACATAAAGCACTTTAGCGTTTTTTTAAGGACCTGGCAAGTGTGAAGGAAACGTCTTCCCTTTTTTTTCTTCCCAAGTTGAACGTTTCCTGTGCTTTCACTCTTTCCTTTCGTTTCGCTCTAATTATTCAGGATACTCGGGGTGGAGGCAGTCGGCGCGCCCTCAGGCAGCAAAAAGCTCTGAAAACTGATGCAGTGTTTAGCCAAGAAACAGCTACACTTGTTCAAATTACAGATGTGCTAGTGCAGTTCAAGTGCCGCACATTTTTATTTCAAACTACTTTCAGTTCACACTCACAACAATAACTATTGTAAAGTGGATTTAAAGTAACATTATATAGTAAACACAAATCAATCAGTCTCATAAGTGATTTTTTTCAGAGAGCTGCATACAACTCACTAAATAAATATATAAAATATAATAAATTGTGAGATGTTGCTCTCAGAAGACCAAAACGTGTCAGACATCAGCAGTGACCCGTCTATGAAGAAGCTCCATTATTGAATTTTGTATTACTCATCTATTTCCATAATCATAATCAAGGAATCTTGAAAATTTAAACACATATTATTAAATTTAATCCAGGCCTTTCCTGGTCTGTTCAGTTTTTCCACTTGTTCGCACAAAATGTGTTGCTTAAAAGTGCCTGCTTCCAGAAAAAGGCTTCTTTCCCCCCACCCTCCCCAAATTTACCCAAATCAAGGACCAATTATAGCTTCATGTTTATAGTTCCAGTGAAATATTTCCACTAAATTTACACTTAAGATGAGCTACCAGTAGTTCATGTTAATTAATGGGAAGCATTAATTATACTGATTGTCACTGCAAAGCATTTCCACCCTGTTAACCTTTTTAATCACATCAACTGCAGTTTTATGTAGCCGAATACTCAGTAAAGATGTTTTCATTTCCATATGTTTATGCTCTAATTGAGAAAGTAACTTAAGTTTGAAACTGGATAATTTTGCCTATTTACACTATGATTTTAATTAGTCGCTTTTAAAGCCTCTACAAAGATGTTGATCAAAATTCTGAATTTGTCGGCTGATGAAATAATCCGTTGCGACATCTCTGCTGGTATTTTGACTTTACTTGGCTATATTATAGTAAGAAAAGTCAAAAGTGACAGATTTGATTTGCTGTAGACAGAGAAGAGATTGAGATATTCATTTATAATTTTTGATTGCTGAGGCATAAGTCTTTGGTTCTGATTATGTTTAAAGGGAGAGGAGCCCAGTTATCAATAACAGGTTGCAGCAGAAAAGGTAACATTTGTACTTAACAGCTTAAATTGTGTGTGCCCACAAACCTCATCTTTCTTTCACTTCCTGTTTAATGGCTTCAGGGAGAGCTGTGCTCAGTTCAAGTTCCTCACGTAAAAAACAATCCAAAGTTTTAAAACATTAACCCCGCTCATAAGTGTTCATTTGAAAGTGTCCATGCACAAACTGAATTAACAAAGTGTATAAAAACACATGAAATCAGTGGGTTTTTTGTCAACTTCTCACCGTTTCGCATATTTTAGTGAATATCTCCATTAACAGAAAGTTGCAGGATGTTTGTCTTGCAAATAAATTTGGGTAATTGTTTCGAGAATTAACAAGTTTCAACTAAAGCTACTTTTTAGCTACTTTTTCTTCAGCTGGTTATTATTCGTTTCTGTGTGGTTTGAATTGTGAAAGTTTAAAAGTAGAGAAGTGGCTCCCTCTTGTGGCTGCTCATGCACACTGTCTGTGGCCTTATGAAACAAGCCAGTCTTCCATTTTGTGGATTTGTTAAAGTTCTTCCTAATCTTCTCAGATTAAATTCCTCAAATTAAATGTGGCATTTTATAACAGAGGTGATTGAACAGGCGAGCTTTATTTATTTTACCCCCTATCACTAACGCTTGATTTTTATTTTTATTTTGCTCCAACTTCTATTTTTCACTGTTTTTATTTAAAATTTCAACAACCCAGTCAGCCATTGATTCACTTTATTTTCTTTATTGTTTCATTGTTTTTCAGTTAATTTTTGAGGCGCAGCACACCCATCCACACACGACCATGGATTTGTCCTCCATCACCATAGCAACGACCACATCTGTGTTTTTTTTTGTTTGTTTGTTTGTTTTTCTTTGTCTTGTTTTGACATTCCATCTTGACATTGTGCACATGGACCAAAGACACTGAGGATGATGATGATGGTGAAGCCACAGGAGAGAAAAAGAGTGAAAGATGGTGAGAGAGAGAAATATTCACGTCCATCAGTGGCCATCTCATTGATTCAGGATCTTTCTATGTGATCTTTGGACTTTTTTTTTAAATAAATATCTGTTTATTTTAATTTCTTTGTTGTTTTAAATATTTTCTGTATCTTTTCTTTCCTCATTAGCCATCCAAACTGATTAAATCTTGTCAAGCATTGTCATTTCGTGGTACTACAATTTTGGAAATATGGGCAAAATATGTATTTAAAGAAAATATAAAATATAAGGGACACCCAGTTTTTATAGGCCTGACGTTCAAATCGAAGATTAAAAGGTCCTCAACTTTTTAAAAAATGTATGAGCCATTTAAAATATTCAGAGGTAATTTGTCTTTTTGTAACCCTGAGGAATTAGTTTAGTATAATCAGTCCCTCATTAGTGAATAATACATTAAAATCTTAGCGTGTCAAGCAATAACTGAGTACCTGCATTTAGAGGTACTGACAACATGTAGTCCTACGTCTTAAAATCTATGCAATATTCTAATGCTGTAAGTCAGTTAATGTATGTGAATATTTTCTCGAGCTTACCAAGCTTCCAGTAATATGCAAATGTGTACTAATTTTTAATATGATTAATGAATCTGATGTAAGAAGCCCATAAGAGGGTGTACATTATTTGTGAGTGACTTAACTATATTGTAAACCTTGCGTGATCATTTTGTTACGCCAGTGGAATCACGACTATGAAGCCAGTAAACATTTAAGCCTCAACTCGCTGTAGGAGAGTTTACGCTCAGACATGGAGAAGAGAGCAGCTGTATTTACTGTCTGTTGATGCAAATAAATGCAAACCCTCCCTCCGAAATGTGAAGCCTCTCTGTGCTCTGATTTGTTTGTCTGCTTTTGCTCCTGGGAGATGAGGACGGTGGTGAAACACGGGCAGGTAAAGACGCACTCATCGTGTCTGCAGCCTAAACAGCTGTCAGATGGAGGCGATTTGGAACTGAAGCAGCTGCACTGTTTGCTCAGTGTGTTGCTGTTTCTAAGTCAACACTGTGTTAGACTCTGTGGTTTCTCTGTTTGCTAAAGGTGGAGTGCAGTAGTGAAAAGGAGAAGTACAGTGCCTTGACAAACTGAGTGTGTTTTGTCACTTATTTCACTGTATGTTCTACATTTATAATGGTTTTTTCAGATAAGTCTGAAATACATGGCATGCATTTGTATTCAATTTGTAAAACCATCTGTAGGTTTCTGTCAGCGTTGCACATCTAAAGAATGACACTTTTGCCCATTCTTTGCAAAGTAGCTCTAGCTCATTTTGTGAACATCAATTTTAAGATCTTGCCACAGATTCTCTATTACATTGTAGCTTGAACTTTAACTGGACATTAATGTGCTTTGAATTAAATAGTCTCTTGTTGCTCCAGGGTATATTTAAGGACTTTGTCCTGCTAAATGGTGAACCTTTACCCCATTTTAAGACTAGAAGGTTTTTACTTCTGTGTTCCCATAAATCCTGCCCAGTTTCCTTGTGCTTTTAGGCATGGTGCTTCCACCACCATTTGTCTCGTTGACTGCAAAACTATTCTGCAGTTTCAAGATCCTCTCCCATTAGGAATAAAAATGTGCCTTGCTATTCATTTTTATCAGCATGATCTGTAAAACCAATTTTTAAGTGCTTGATTTTGTGTGAAGATCTTTTTCAGTTTTAGAAACTCTGGGATATCTCTGATTCGCTCTGTGTCTCCACCTGGAGTACTTCAGTAATTCTTTAAAACAGACTGAGGAAGTCGCACCACAGTAATACAGATTCTCTGTTTATGCGAATCCCTTACCAAGTCTATTATTATTCTGTGCACCACCTGCAGGGCTGACTGGATCTCTTCCAGCAGCACAATATGTTCGCAGCTCTACGTCGTGTCCTTTAAAGCACCAGGACACTGTGCTAACAAAGCTGAGTGATAATCACTGACGTTATACAGCAGCTGCTGCTTTCTGCTGCCATGACGCGTTTCATGGTTCACTGCAAAATGGAAAGTTAATCCCAGGTGAAGCCACATCTACGTGTTTCAGACAATTAACTTGATAAAATACCTTAAGGAAAAAAAAAATTAAATACCTTAAGAAAAGCTCTAAAACTTTTTAAACTTTCTGATTACTTTGTAAAGGACTGTTTTTTTTAAACTTATTGTAAAGGGAATCATAAGAACTTTTTTGATTTTTATTATAACAGTCATGGGGGCTGGTGGCTAAACCCCAGTTCATAATCAATCCAATAACTTTTAAAGCAGCATTTGGTCAGTAAAAAGGAGAAGCAGGAAAAAAAAAATAGGTTTGGCCTTAAATAGTTTATCACTTACTGTATGTCTATTCACTAGTGCAGCCAGTCTTTTTTATTACAGAGTATTGTAATTTAATATGGCTGTACACACAGAGCTCTGATTTATACATTCCTATTCTGCTGTAAAGGGCTGACAGTTTGACAGTGTTTTGTTGGACTCATTTTGATCATCTCCAGTTTGAAAGTTTAATTTACTTAAACTGGTCAGCCCTGAAATTAAATAATTTAAACTATTTAAAATTTCTGAAGAACATTTAAACTTTGGAATTAGATAAAGTCCATTAGATAAAGTCAGTAAATTTGCAATTGTTGAAGATTAAAAGTGTCATTCGTGCAAAAACCATCACTACTCTGAACCTGCTACTTTAACTTCCTGCAGCAGCCAGCTGTGCTGCAGTTCTAATGCTAGCTTATAAGTGAACTTGGAAAAAGCTGATATCTGGAATCCAATGTCACTTTTTCTGTCTCATAGCATAGAAGCTAACATTTTTATTTCAATTTGCTGATGAAAACAAAAACTAGTTCAGAATGGAAACATTTATAGAAAAATGGAGTGAAATCCCCCATTGAGGAATTGCCAAACTCTTAAGTATTAAGAAACTGACTAAATATTAATCATAAATTACACCATAACTGTACCATTAGTTATATTACTTTAAATAGGACCATTCCATTCCTGAACACCGGCTGGGAGGAATCAATTGAGTTTGATTTTCTTCAGATTTATACGATGGTGCTAGCATGTAAGCCCTTTCAACCCACTTCCATTCTTTGAGATCGACAAACCAAACATTTGACCCTTCTAATTTTTAAGTTGTAGTTTATTTGTGGTAAAAAAAAAAACAAAAAAACTGTATGATATAGCTGCCTTAGCACACAAATAAAAATATGAAACATCTTTAAGGTTTAGAAAACAGAAATTAGTTCACATTGCAGACATTATTGCTGTGAGTATTCAGTGTCTTTGAGCTTCAGAGCTTTGGCAGTGGAGACACGATGTGCATTCAGAAACATAAGATGTTGCTCAAATGGCTGCATTTTTCATCATACTTTGATAAAGTAAAGCTCATGGCACTGGCTAATCTCTGCCTGATTAAATCAAAACATGTCGCCTTGATCCCAAACTTCAGTCTCGCATTACTTGTGCTCTCACACTGAATGCACTTACAAAATACTGAAAATAAAATACCATAAGATTAATCCCCTTTTGTCAATCTAGTGTTGAACTAATCTCCCAAAAGGTGCTCATATTTGATATGCAATAACAGTTACATGAAGGAAATGCATGTTGCAGCATAAAATACTAAAAAATTTTTTGCATAATTTAGTAAAACAAAGTAAAGCTTATGAGCAAAAGGTTGCGTTTGTAAATAAGGTAAATAAAACATGTTAAGAACAAGTAAGTTTTATATATACACAAAACTAAGGCTGGAAAAATATACTTGCAAAAAGTTTAACTTTATCTTAAAGTGCTTCGTGGCTCTGGAGAGAAACCTGAGCACCAAGATACCTCACATTAAAAACCTAAACAGGATTAAGACAAAACTGAAAATAAAACTCCTTACATCTAACGTATTGAAACAGTTCAGCTGATGAGCAAAAACAAACCTCTCTGAAGAGAAACATTTCCGTTTCTTTACAGTTGAGCTTATTAAATTCTCCTTAGTTGTCACAGCAAAATAAGAGTGAGCTGGTACCCGAATCCACATTCAATGTGGCTGAACATAAAAGCAGAAGAGGAGCTAAAACTAAATAGCTTGTAAATCAATAACCTCTGGAATCATGAAGCCTATTAAAAGCTGGATTGTGACTGATGTCCTGCTAGTTGCCAGCAGGGTGCAGCGGCGGGCAGGGAGACACACCTTTCTGCTCAAATTCAAACATCTCCTCGATATCACTCTCCTCGTTATACAAACGCCTGAAACCGTCATAGTAGTCATCCAAATCCGCTTGCTCACTGGCGCCACGCCCACTTCTGGCCGCCGTGTGGCGCTGCGAGGGGCTCCAGACCTGCTGCTGCTGCTTCTCCTGGATCTGGGAGCTGTCCAGGATGTACACAGCGTTGGCGGGCAGAGAGAACTCCATGCTGTGTAGAAACTCGTCTACAATCTCTTTGCAGTGGATGAACTCGGCACTGTCAACCTGGGAGGAGCAACACGACTGGATCAGGTTGAATGACGGCTCGGAGGTGATTTCTAAGCGGCATCATGCGTGGGTTTTTATTTTTCAATAATTTAATTGGCTTCAAAGAAATAAAATACTAGGCTTCTATGCCTCCATTTAATAAACTTAACTATTTTTCTGGGTTAATTACAGAGGGTGGAGCTGCAGAGGAGGCTGTTTTAACCATATATTTCATTTTGTTTTGTTGTTTTTTAAACAGGAAAGAACATCTCTTCCATCTGGATGCACCAAATTGTGCCTCCTTATAAAAGATGAGCAGCAGACCTGCACATTATTTGACAACAATACTGTTAAATATTGCGATAAAAGGCGTGACGTACGGGTCCGTTTTTCTTTTCCTTTCATTACATGTGATTCCTGCACTCTGGGGCCTTTGGCATTTTGGACAATGTCTTTTGTAACCAGTTTCAGCATCCACTGACATGAGACTGTTTAACTGGCTCGACATTAAAAACGCACTTGCAGTGCATTAAATAATTTCACTCCAAACAGTTCTTTGCAATATTAATATTGCGATTACGATACATTTGGGATTTATTGTACGGCCCCAATGGCAGAACCATCTGCTATTATTAGCACCTGTGGTAATGATGTGCAAAAATGGCTTTTATTCTAATAGCATAATTTTATAAAAATGTTTTAGAAAAATCCAGCCTTTAGATTTTATTATGATGGAAACAAAACATCTACATTGAATTTTCTACCAAGTCTTTCACAGCACGTATGACGTAAATGATGCCAATTTCTCTTATCCTTCCCTTCCTTTAAAATGGGAAAGACAGGTGAACATGATGTCAAATGACGTAAATATGTGTTAATCTTTAAAAGATAAAGCAAGAAAATAGCAACTTGGCTAAATTGTCCCAAATCTACTGCTGTGGCACTCTACAAAGTAAAGACAATTGTCATTAAATTAAATAGAGGGCGCTCCATTTCCTTAACTTCAATAAAAAATAAAGCTAAAGTGTTTCTAAAACACTGAATTTCCTACAAATTGAAGTGTCAGATTCTGCACTATTAATTATTTTATAATTTAATCAAGTTTTTCTGAAACTCAGCTCAATATTTAAACACATTCCCGAGAGCGGCAACGATTTACACCATGGATTAATCTCCCAGTGGGCCTCAGCTGCTCTCTTACCTGCGCTTTTTTCAGTAGGTCGGTGAAGACAGAGAACCAGTCCGGAGTGAGCGCCTCCAGCTCCAAAGTGATGATGGCCAAGGCCAGCGTGGAGCCCTTGAACTGCCAGAGCTGGTGGCAGGCCATACAGTGCTGCACCTGCCTGGTCCACAACGCCGCCTGGAAGCCTGAGGGGGGCGTCTTCTGATGCCCGGGCTTCACAGGGATTGCACCGGCAATCGCCCCGGAGTCCGAACCGAGACCAAAGGACGGAGCCAGGTGGGGATGGCCGGAGACGAGGAGGGCATGGAACTGGGAGCAACGAGGAGAAACAAGGCCAAAATGTTAGCATTATGCCACTTTCAGTCCTTTTGCCACCTCATTTTGTTTATTACTTTAAAAACCCTTTGATCCAGTCAGCCTAATCTTAAATCTCCTGTCGGTTTACAGTTGGGGATTTCGTAGTCCTCCCAAATTGTTTGTAGAGGTTCAGTCCGGAAACTGTTCACCGCGCCCCTTCAGAAACCTCCCATTCTGTCTCAAGGCCATCCTGTTTGTTTTGTGTTGTCTGTGCAGTGCTTCTCTGTGTTTGCGATTGTGTGCAGACAGTATAAAACCTAACCTTGTTGGGATCATAGTGTAAAAAGAAAATTCTCCATTTGCTCAGTGAGTCACAAAGAGCTTGGGTAACATTTCTTTCAAGCAAAAGGATTGGAACTCATTTGGTTTACAAGAGAGTTTTTGTTTATCTCATATCCTGTCTTTCCTTTACTTATACATTCATGTTGTGCTATAGTTTGTCTCTAGCAGAAATAAGCCATGTTTTTAAGAGAAAGTGGAGTTGCACTGGGAGGTAAATTCAGTATCGTGCCAAATGAAATGAAGCTGAACTATCTGAAAATCCTCCATTTCTGATTAAATATAAACATTTTCGATAGATTTGGCTTTACAAGATTCATCCACCATTCAGCTGAACGGACCTCTGATTTTATTTAGATGCACATCAACTTTAATGGCGAATCTGTGAATCTCTGTAAATTTATCCCTATCAACATGTCATGGTGGAGAGTCTGTGACAAATCGCTGTTTTGTAGATAAAAGAAAATAACTGTTCAGTATTTAAAAAGGGAATGCAAAGTAATTTCTTCAGGGCAGATGTTTACAGTATTGATGTGAAATATTTAAAGTAAAAGTTATTTAAAATATATTTATTTAAAGTAAAAGAAAAAAAATCTTTATTTTATTATAGTTTTGTTATGTTATGGCTCTTTATTTTAGAAGTCCTGGATTTTGTATTACCCACAATAACTCAAATTCAGATCCTGATAATGTAACAGAGGGGGTTTGGAGTTTGGGAGATGGTTCCGCTTCTCGATGAAAGGTTTTACGGTTTGTGGCTTTATGGAAAAATATGAGAGTTTGCAGACAAATCCAGCGTTAGTGCTGAAGGAATGCAGGTTTTCCCTGTTGGAGAATGAGACTGAAACTAACTGGGAATGACGAGGTTGATTTTGCAGAAGATGGTAATCAAGATTTTTTTATCAAAAGGAGTCATCTCATTGTAGCACAGTGTGGTTACAAACTGGCATGTGTTCATACAGCATTCAGCATTGGGCTCAAAGCTGTTTCACTCTCTGGGTGATTTAAGGTGCCTTGCAGAAGTATTCATATCACTTGAACTTCAACGTATGTTATTGGGATTCTATGTGACTGCATATGAGGAAATGACTACTTTCAATGTAAAGTCTAATAGTGAAGATGGAGGAAACTTATGGGTTGCAGTTACAGCTGTAACTATAGTATGCATCTACCAACTTTGCAAATCTGACATTTCTGCCTGTTCTTCTTTGCTAAACAGTCTAAGACCAGCCGGTTTGGTGTCTAGCTAAAAATGAACAAATAGATTTAGTGTTGGACTGAATTGGCCGTAATTTAGGTTTTATTCACAGTTTCAGGTCTGTTGAAGCCTCCAGCTGGTTTTTTTCTAGAATTGGCCTGTATTATTCAGTTTTAATTTCCCTTCCCCCACTGAAGAAAAAAAGCAGCCCACACCCAGCATGATGCTGCCACCTCTATGTTTCACAGTTTAGACAGTATGTTGAGGCTGGTGTTCAGGGTTAGATAGTGGTTTGCATGTAAATAACGTGTTTGAGAGTTTAGGTGTAAAATGTACTTTTATTAGTTCTTTAGTTATTAATTATTGATTCTGTTGATCAATACATGCAATCCAGAAAAACAATATAAAGTTCAAGGGTAACACTTTATTTGAAGGGGGGTGAATAAGACTGTCATGACACTGTCATAAACATGACATAACACCTGTCATGAACATCAATAAGTCTTCATGAATATTTATGACTGTTGTCATAAAGCGTCATTTGGTAAATTATGACACTTTTAATACAAGGTTGACATTATTCAAAATGTCTTTGTTATGACAACTTGACATTAACCAAGAAATCATTACTGATATAAATTTGTTCTAAAAGTATTAATGATTGCACTTTAAAAATTAGGTAACCATAAGATTAAAAGTGTCATAATTTACCGAATGAAGCTTTATGACAACAGTCAAATATTCATGAAGGCTTATTCATGTTCATGACAGGTGTTATGTTATGTTTATGACAGTGTCATGACAGTCTTATTCACCCCCCTTCAAATAAAGTGTTACCAGTTCAAGTAATAAGGACACTTTTGCAAGGCTCTGCCTTTATCTTGAACTCAAAGTAAGAAGTTGTGCTCACTGTTAACTATCTTCAGATTAATTCTGTTTAACCTTAAAAGCCTTATGAATACAGCAGCAGGCCCAGGTGTGTTTGTATGTTGGTAACTCAATCAGTGGGTTCTGTGTTGGGCAATGATTTTTAGATGATGGTGTACAGATCCAAGCTGTAGACCTAAAAAAGTAAACTCAGTAAAACCACACTATGTTGTAAACTGCAGTGTTTGTGCTGCTTGAGGTCTGAAAGCCCAGGCAACATCAGCTCATCCAACCTGCCATCTGGTGGCAACAGGGTTTATGTTTCCACATTATGGCTGCAGAAAAGTCAGAAGTGCCTTGGCCCAATGCGCAGCATGCATGCTTTGTTGGTAGCTTGCAAATGCACTCTTGAAATTTGGAACAAATTGTTTTGCTGCATCTATTTGGTATTAAAAGAATACACCGTTTCTGCAAGAAGCTGTTATTGTGTCAGAAAACAGATTTGCTGGTTTTTTATACCAACAAGTGTTTGCTTTTGCGACCGATACAATTAAAACCCGTTTTTACTTGAAGTTATAATTCATCAGAAGATGGGAAATCTAACAATCTCCCATCAGATTTTCTGACTTGAAGTTTGCATATCAATCAGAACTAGAAATGTAGTTTGTAATTCTAATCACAGGCACATGAAGTCCAGTTAAATAAATGCACAATGTAACCCAGGACCAACCCTTAAATGTGGAACAGAGAATCTTGAAGCATGATGGTTTGCAATGTCTGCTTTTTGTACTGCTTGTGTTTCACTGTAAGACAACAAGTAACTGAGATGCTGAGGTCTAATGGGAAAAAAAGAACTGTTAATTAATCTGCTGTTCTGTAAACTCACGATGTGAATGAAGTCGACCGGTGTCGCCGTGTACAGATCCCAGTGCAGCTTGTCCAGAATGATCCGCTCCATGCGAAGAATCTCCGCTGTCGAAAAGTTGCATCCACTCCGCACCACCAGGTCTTTAACAGAACCAATAACCTGTTGCAAACAGATACCAACAGAAGCCAAATAAACATATTGTTTTGAAAATGTGTGAAGTGTTTCTGTGTGTCTATGAAAGAGGCTACCTCGTCTTCCTCGTTGATTTTGGCAGCCAGGACCAGGGAGGTAAAAGCGATGCATTTTAGATATTTTCTCTGAGCCTTGGGGAAAAGAAAAGTGTTCATCTGGCTGTAGCTGATGCCAAATGTGAAAATAATTGGGCAAAAACAAAATGTACGACCCCGTACACAAGGCTGCAGCCATTTACCTTGACAGTGGACAGCAGGCGGTTAAGGACACACACTCCCAGTGCAAAAGTTTCTGGACAGAAGTGAAACAGCCGGTTCATTTCTCCAATCCAAACAATCATTTGCTGGTGTTGGGACAAGGAGATGTCAGCACCCTGCCAGATAAAGAAAGGACAAGTGTTGATCATTAACTGACAGGAAGGGAAAGATTGGTCGCCATGACAATGGCCAGATATCATGCATTCTTTCACATGCAGTAAAAAGAAAAGGCAACAAAAAACTAAAAGTGCAGCCTTGGTATAGCAGAAGTAAAGGGAATGCTCTTGAAAAGCAAATGGAAAGAAAACAAAGTCAAATCACCCAAACAATGAGTTCTTACAATAGTAATTGCTGGCTTTTTTACTTGTAACTTCATCATTTATTCACAAATTGTACATGTCCACCTCTGGTTTTCATGTTTGCTTATTTAAATACTATATTGTTACAATTTTTGATTGTTTTAAACTTTAAAAATTGATAAATCCATGCTGTACATGTACAACAAAAAATGTCAGATTGATAATTATGTGGTAATTTATTGCCACCAGTTAAATTTTTAATCCACTAGTTTTTTGAGCTGAGATTGTTGACAAATTCATCTTCCTGACTGAACTAAATCTGTATCAACACACTGCTAGTAATGGCTGGTGTTCAGTAAGCCTAACAGGACGTCGGCCTCCAAGTCACATTCTCCTTAAGGCCCCTAACATCCTTGGGCTGATCTTGCTGACTGGAACTAAAATTCAGTTCCTTGCATGTCTCAACCAGAAACAATTGGATCTTTCCCAAATCCCTCCTAATTATTAGCTCACCTGAATGCATCCGTCTTTGAAGAGCGGGACCTTCCACAGACGAGCCTCTCTGAGCAGAGCAGCCTCCAGCAGGCCGAGTAGCCGGCGGCTCTCTGCAACCACCGGGTTCTTCATCCCCTCCACAGCACAGGCCAGCCTGCACCCAGCGCTCACACACCTGACAAACATTTGCTTACAGTGAACACAACCCTGTCCATGGTTAAATAAAGAGTCATATTTTTTATGGCAACGGTAATTAATGCAAGAAATGAATTTTCAAATTGTGTTAGTTTTCATATAAACATTAATAATTTATGAAATACTTAAATGATTTGAATTACTACATTAAATTATATTCTAAAATTCTATGAAAAAAAAATAATTTAATAAATCTGCTACAATCAAACAGGAGGCTCTGCAGAGCCAACTGTCTGACAGGCAGCATCATTTTTAGATATGCACATTAAATAAATAAATAGTAAAATTACCAGTCGAGCTTTGCACTTTGTGAAAAATAGAAACACTCATATTCATTTAACTTAATGAATTTGTTATTTTAGCTGTCTGTATAATTAAACTATTGTGCAATTTGATTAAAATGTTTAATAATTTTATAGATGAATGCATTTATTTACTACAATAATTTCCGATTTTATTTAAATTATAAAGATTTAACACCTGATTATATATTGAACTGATGTACTTTTGGCCTCCAGCAAATCTCTACAACACCAAAAGCATTACTACATCCATTGTCTGAGCTGCACTTTTCTTTCCACGTAAACATTGATTTTAATGCAGTTTACAAACGTAAGAACTGAGAGCTGACTCTTTGGAAGAATCATTGTGTATTTATATGTTCCATTATTGTAAAAAATTGTGTAAATATAAATTGTTAACTCTTCAAAACATCAACGTATGCAGCAGGAAATAATATGAGCGCTTACTTTGTTCAAAAACAACGCCATTTTCAGACTCTGCAGGCAGACATGAAACGATGAAGCAACATTAAAACCCACATTTAAGGGACAAAATTAACTTAAATGCATCACAACGCGACTGAATTCTGGCGGAATAATGAAGTGCAGCTGCTGCAACTTCCTGCACAGTTACTCCTGCAAACAAAAGCATTTAGTTTCCTGTTATTTAGTTGCACTCAGACAGTCTTACCTCTTTGATTTCAGAAGCAGGCAGTGTCTTGGACGGCGGTTGCATTTATACGGTATTTTTTTTAATCAATCCATATTCACCGAAGACAACAAACCAGCAGTCAACAACAGTGAGATGGATCTGTTCGGGAAAATAATCTCGGAACAAAATGTATCTCGGAGAGCAGCTGCATTATATCTTTATAATAACAAAAGAAAAACAAAGAATAAAAGCGCAATAAAGTTTCACAAAGCAGATGATACAAATAAAGAAAGGGAAAATTTAAAAAAAAGAGCGCAAAAGAGGCAGGAAGCGAAGATCAGGAAGGATTGGGGACAAGCTGTGTTTTGAACGCTGCAGACTCCACCCCCTTATGACGTCTCGTGAGCAGATCTGTGTTAGTGGGTCAGACGTGCGGGGCTTCACGCACAAAATGGTCGAGCTTTGTCTGGAAATGGAAGATCTCAGCAGTCTGTGCTTCTTTTGAAGCTGTTTGTTCAGATGCTGTTTTACGGATAAACGCTGTTGTGACGCAGGCTGCGCGCAGCGGCTGTTCTTCCTGTCAGAAAACCCAAACACTAAAAACTTGTTCTTAATCATTTGCAATTGTTTAGGTTGGCATGACCTTTTCACAGCCATGGAAACAAAGAAGTCAACAATTTCACCATATCACAACATGCAAAACACATAATCTGTTTCTTTTGAAGTTCTGAAATTATTTAATCTTAAGAGTATGAAGATGGCTGATAGTTTCCTTTCTCATTATTCATTAAACAAAGATGTTGCTGTGATGCACCTAAAAATATACCACCACAGTATTTTTTTTCATATATGTAATTTTTAAATATGTTAATGTAAAATTAATTATATTTCCTAAAAAATTAAACTACATTTTATTTGCAGCCTGGCATGTTAATCTGCCTGCATTTATCGTGCTTTCCTGAAGTGG
>NW_015112914.1:192616-204761 GCF_001443285.1 Poecilia latipinna
AAACATACAACGCTAATAAAATGATAATAATACTTCTTAAACCTTTTCATATTTTATTCATGATGTAGTCAAAAACCTAAATTTATCTATATGTATGCACCATGAAGAATAAACAAGATTCCTTGGTAACTAGAACTCAGTCATTACTTCATGCTGTAGATTTGCTGCTGTGCTTTGGGTCATGATCCTGCTGATGACCCAGTTTGCACAAGCTTTCTTTTGTCTAGATTATATTTTGGAACACAAAAAAGTTCATGGTCAATCAAAACTAACTGCTAAACAAGCCCAAATCATCAGCCTACCTCCACCATGCTTTGTTTTGCTGATCTACTGTGTTTCCTTGTGATAGGCATGTAGTTTTGAGCTGATTGCAATGTCTCCAAACGTTGCAACATCTGACCTTATGGTGAATTTGCTGGGATGTGCACTCCACTGAAACTTGTCAGCTGTCCTGTTTGTAGCTACTCTGTTACAGAATGATTACCTTTGGATTGGATTGTTTCAATCAATTAATCAATCAAGTCTATTTGTTTAACACAATTCAGCAGCAAGGCAGTTCAAAGTGCTTTACATCATAAAGACATACAAATACAAAGTTGTAAAAATTCAAAATTAAAGTAAAAATTATAAATTAAAATATTGATGAGATATTCTTTCTTCTGGAACTCTTTCAGTGTCATAATTCTCTCCTGTTTCCCACTTTGCCAATTCATATCCCTGTTTCTTAGTCACCCATTCCTATTTAATTCCTTCTTATTTTCATTTTGTACCTAAAGATTATTTTGCACCTAATGCATTGAACAAGTTTATATTTTTAATGAGTTCCTTCCAATCAATACATTAAATGTGATTATTTAGAAGTATGTCTCTACCAGCCTTGCACATCTAGAGATAAAGATTGTTCCCCATTTTTTGCTACGTTTTTCAAGTTGAGTCAGATTAGATGGAGAGCATTCATTGGCTATACACTGTTATAAGCTATAAACTGTTTGCCAGTTTAGCGTCTTCTCAAGGCAGTTGGATGTACTTGGTTTTACGTAGTGGTATTTGAGTTAAGAGAACTGAATACAAATGGTTTTCTTGATGGTGAGAAATGTTTGAAATCTTTCTTTTTTACTTTAAATTTCTAAATTACTTTGTCTTAAACTTGTTCATAAAAACAAAAATAAAACACATTGAAATTATCAGGTATAACAAAGTAAAAGTTTAAAGGGTTAGGGTAAGTAGGGTTGTGTCTACGCCTGTAATTGAATGACAAATCGCATTGGAGCCAAATTGTTGCATTAGGCTTGTTTGTCATGAAGCTTCTTTCATCAACAGATTTTCTGAGTTTTCTGGCGCAACACATCAAACAAACAGAAGAAAAGATTGCTGCTAGATTGGATCGGTTCTGTTGTCAGTAATAAACCTGCTCTTATCCTAAACCTCAATCACATCCCTGCTGCTCTTATCTCTCTGGCTTCATTCAATTTAGCACCAGCTCTAAGAAAAGAGACGACAGATGGTTGATTAGACTTTGAAAACACCACGACTACAAATGGATGCTTGATTAATGCTGGAAAATACAATTTTAAACCCTTTCTTATTCAGCCATCAACAAACTTTCTTAGTGTTTTGTCTCTTCTTTAGCTTTGCAATGAAAGCTGCCACAGTAGATGACGATGAATGTTTATAGATGCCTGCATAATTCATGTTTAGAATAAATGAACATTTTTATGAGCAAATGTATTCATATTTTAAGCAGAATAGTAGGACCTCAGAGCTTGTCTGTACACAGTGAAACCTTCAATGTGGCCTAACTTTCTCTTTTCCTGGTGCTGTATAATTTCTTAGCCATGTAGGCAATAATAATTTGCAGCGGCAATCTCAATTGAGCAAGTAATTTAAAGCTAAATAGTAAATCACTACGTTTTGTTTTTCAGTTCCATTTAAATCCTGTGAATGGCTTTGGACATTGGCTGTTATTAGCGCTCATAATGTACAACTGAGATTGTGTAATTTAGGTTGATTGCAGCCCTTTGGATGGAGTGAAAGACTTGTCCATAATTGCTGTAACTCAGATTTATGTTAATATAGATCAATCTCAATAATTAGAATGTCATTGAAAAGCTAATTTGCAATTGAAAGTATTGACTTTTTCTTTTTTTATTACACTTAAGTGTTTCCAATCATTATTTACAGACAAATAGGACTATTTGCAGATGTTTTGTTGGGTTATGTAGCAGGACAGGGATCCAAAGCATTCTAGCAAGTTCACCGCTGAATGGCTGCATAAACAAAAGCAAAATTATGTTTTTGAGTGACCTAGTTAAAGATGTCATGACCGTACGCAACCTGTTCATGTTTCAGTACGTTCCGATGTGGTAGAATTAAAATGACTCTGTAAAGTGGAGTGAGCCAAAATTCTTCCACATTAATGTTAAAGACAGACAGCCACAGACAGTTTTTACCCAAACTGAGCAACAGTCTTAAAGTGTCAAAGTTTGACTAATATCTGATGAATTCAAGTTATTCAAACTGAACTCAGTGTGGTAGAGGAAGACATTAGCATGTTCATTTCCTCACTGTGTGCCTGCAAGCATCATCAGAGATAAATATTCAGAAAAGGATCAGATTCCAATTATAGTGTTAAAATATATCACATAACGTGAGAAAGTATTTGCTTCCACTCTCAGCTGAAATTCACTTTAAAAAAAAAAAAGAGCTGCAACACATTGTGTGTGAGCGGAGGTCATGGCGGGAATGCTGATAAGAAACGACGGTCGCAGCAGGCAGCAGCAGATCTGCGTGTTGACAGAGTGCAAAAAGCAGTGGGAACACACTGATTATGTCTCCGCATGAGGTCAAGTTGTGTTTGACTAAAAGAAAACTTGTTTGTTCTTTACGCTCTGAGTCACTGGGATAGGACAGGTTTGTGTACACCATTTAGGCTCAAAAGGTTGTATAAACATATTGTGAGAGTTTTCTCCTTCCTTGTGCATATTCTCTCTATTTTTCAATTTTCTGCATCACCTCTGACCCATACAATGTTGTATTAGGTTTTCTCACTGGTTCTGGTAATTAAAAATGTCAGTACTTTTCTGCACTGTGTGAAAATGAACTGAAAGGGAAACTGTTGGCATTAAAGGACAGGGTGGTAAAGCTCATCTTTTCTGTCATTTTTTTATTTTGTAGTGTGATTATGTTCTCTACAGATTTCAGAAAAAAAAAGTCATGTTCTCATTTTGACTCTCAATATCTTGGATTTGGATGAAACTGTGTCCAATTCTAAATAATTATTTTTATTTATATCCTACATAAGAGAGTTGAGTTTAACACTAATTTATTGGAAACGTGAATAAAAAAATGAGTAAAACTTATCAGCTAAAATAAAATTGCAAAAGGACATAAATCCAAACTTAATGTATTCTTTAGTTAACACTCTATTCACACTTTGTTTGAAATATCAGAAATCAATGACAAAATGTGGTAACATGTCTAACTCATAATCAAAATATCAATTTTCCCACAAGACCCGTGTCTTGTGTGCAGTGAGGTCGGAATATCCGCGAGGCAGCCAAGTCTGAGATGAGAACACTCGCATAGCCTCAGGGTCCCTCTGCTGTCTCGGTGTGAAGCTCTGAGAGAGAATCTACATGTTAAACTTTTCTCAGTGAAGGCTGGAGGATCAGTCTGCTCCGATCAGTTTAACAGGAGCATACAGAGCATCTGCGGTTCCCCTGGCTCCTTCAGTCTCTTCATGTGTCCGCTCTCCATCACATCGTAAATTAATGTCAGCCCTTAACCAACTTTGTCCTGTCAGGAGTGCTTTGTGCACTTGGCCGAGCACATTATGTTCCCAAAGTCACATCTAATCTCTGACTTTGATAACTGCCTGTTGGGCCAAACTGAAATGGATTTTCTTTCCCTTCTTATCTTTTGAGGCTCCTCGTGAACTTTTATATATTTTAGGGACTCGGTGTTTAGATGGAATTAGGCTCCATTGGTATCTGCTCATAAAGCTGTAAATGCATGTTCTGTAATCACATTTGACAAGACCATGGTCAATGTAATCTACATTTTAAGTCATTATGGGAGTGAAAAGTAATTTTATATTTAGGATTTTAATTATTAATATGAACTGCTCTTTTTTATAGTGTGATGTTTAAAGAACCTACAACTTTAATCATTTTTTAAACAATTCAGTGCACAAGTTGTAGTTTATTCTTGATATTCTTCAATATACATTTTAAAAGATTCAAACTCCTGTTAATTCTTCAAAAAGAGCTTTCCAGAACCTTGGTTAGTGTGATTTATCCATTCCACAATCATTTCTAATGTGAGTTTTGGAGAGTCCCCTGAGCACCCATGTATCTTCATGTTGTTCGATGAAAGGAGCTTAGGTAGGATGTTCAAGAACAACACAAGAACTACAACGACTCAAGCTGATAGTAAACTGGAAGTTATAGAAAAACCAAATTAAGTCAGTTTTGAATTAGTTGGATCTTCTGGAGACAAAGACTGAGCAATTTGTCCACAAAAATAATGTTTGGAGGAGTCAAGATGGTTTTTCAACCTAAAGACACTAAGCATGGTGCTGATAGTGTCATGCTGAGGTGTTTTTCACTCCTAGAGGTCCAGGTGCTTTGCACAGAATGGGTAGAATAATGAAGATGGAGGATTACATCTAAATATTTTAACTTCGTAACACAGTAATGCGTAAATGAATGTTCCTGAAAGACTTCGATCCCAGTCACACATGAAAACATTATAGATTTTACAATAGATAAAACAAGATACATTAAGTTTCTGAAAGGGCCCTAGTTACAACCACATTTAAAAAATGTATAGACTGCACTTAAATACCAGTTCCATTTCAGAAAACCAACCATTTTTAATAAGAAATGTGGTCAAGTATCCAGCAACAGACATGGCAGAAAGCTGTTTGTCCCTGTGTCCTCAGAGAGTTATTCACATATTAGGCTGTCAGTAAACATTTGACCCAGTTAGAGAAAATTCACAATGTATTGAAACAAACTTGCATACTTGTTTATTCATACATTTGAAAACCTCATCTTGATCACTCTAATCATTTCTCTAAAACTTTTATTAAATTGCTCAATCTTTGTCCTATCAAGCATAATAACTAGGATGTCCTGGAATTGGATTGTTACCCAGAAAAAACACTGGATTGATTCCAGCCAACTCTGGCTTTTTACTCTCACTTTGAGTAAAAATGGTTCAGAAAGCATCGCGTGTTTTATCCCTTATCTTTCTTATCGGGTCGTAGCTAACGCTCTGAGGGCGTTCATGTTACAAGATTTAAAAACTTGCTTGTTCCAAAATGTTGTGATAATTTAATCATACAAAACCTTTATTCAAATGCATTCAATTGTCTTACCAATGCCACCAATTCCTGCTTAACATAACATAATTTAACACAAAAATTCTAAAGACATATGCATTATGAATTCAATCAAACTAAGTAAGTCTATTTAAATCTGACATAATGTTCCTATTTGCAAATGATGACACTGCAGTATGGCATGTTTAAAAATGTCATTATTCCTGCCCAACTAGAAGCATTTACTGCCTATGCAAAGTAAGGAAACATAAACAGATCAGCAGATGCTTCCTGTAATTGTTGCACTTATCCATCGACCTCCTATAATGCATATAAGAGAGGAGTGACTGGAAAACTGGCCATCAAAATGCTGCTGGAATCACTATCCAGGCTGATTGGTCCATTTCCTGCCCAGCTTACATTAAAATGAACGAAAATCTCGATGCATCTGCTGCCGGCCACTGGAGGGAGACAAAGGCCAGCTCATGCAAACGAACACATCTAAGGCTTCATTAACTTTAGCAGATTTTCTTCATCATTTTTATTGCCTCCTTGATTTAAAATAGCTGAAAAAGTAGACTGAACATCCATTATTTAGTTATTTTAAAAATACATGTTTCTTTTTGTCTTTTTTCCCCCTCCTCCCAAGGCAAGCTTTTCCTATTTTGAGCCCCACAGATGACAGATTTCACCCTTGCCTGCCTTGAAAAGCACCAGTGCATCATTTCCAGAGGGAGAGACTTCACATTATTGGAGATGAAAGAAAGTGCTGAAGAAGAGGTGGGAACAGGGAAGTGCCCCGAGTTTGACCGTCATTGCTAAGCCGGCGTGAATAGCTCAAAAACATGATGTTCTTTTCTCATCGTTGAGGTGAAAAACATCAAGATAACAGGAACAAGGCCAACTCAATCAACGTCACAGTGTGTTTTAATTTAGAGGTGACTATATTTTTCAGAGACAAAATGTCTGGATAGAGATGTGACAGTGGGAGGTTACATAATTCTGTGTCTTATTAAACCCCAAGCAGAGGCTTTAAATTAAAACCAAATCTCATAGGATGTGGTATTTATAAACCTCTTCTGAAGGTGACTACAGAGTGCTTCGTGAAAACCTTTTAAGCTTTTGCACATTTTATCACTTTGCAACTCCAAATGTTAACACTCCCAACACAAATCAGTGCATAATTGTGATGTGGAAAGAGAAATATCTATATTTATCAGCAACTAAAAATCTTAAAAGTGTGGTGTGCTTTTATATATTTATTTTTATATTTTTGACCAAAATAACTAAAGGAGTCTTACTGAAAATTATATTTTCATTTTAACTTTGACCTTGCCATTTAAAAAACAATGTAAGCCACGTTAGCTCAAGTTTACTGAACAATGAATCAAGTCTCAGGTCTTTTGCTAACTTGAGATGGGGGCCATTGTGCCATATGCTTTTCTATTTGATATGATTAATTGAACAGCTCTCTGTGAGAAGTTTAAAGCCTTTGATGTTCTATAATGTTCTCCAACAGTCCTGTGAGGTTTTCACTGAATAGCTGGACTTGTACTGTAATATAGAAATATACACAGGCGGACTCTTTCTGGTTGACTTCTGAAAAAAAATTAAGTGTCAGTGGATTTTATTTAGGTGAATCACATTAAAGCTACACCACACTCTTCATTTTTTATTTAAAAATAATGTATTGTGCATGTTTTTAATTCTACATTTATATTATGCTCTATGTTATATTAGTTTATCACATGTAATCTCTGCAAAATATTTTAAAATTTGCAGTATATTGCAAAAAAAAATGTGGAAAAAGTTCAAAAATTCCATATTTGTCATTTCTGTCATATAATAATGCAACAGCTGTTGTGATTCATGACTAGTTTCTCCCACAGTGACTTTAAAAAGTGTTTGAATCCAGTTTTTAAAATGCTGTGATTGACAGCATCTGTGAGTCTGTGCATGACTTTCCATTGATTTGTATAACTTTGCAATTTATCTTTATGGGAGTTTGATATATTTTTTACACATGTAGAGATTGATGAAATATATCCCACCGTAGGCCAATTATATATCCCACCATAGGAATTTAGAGACCACAAAGTGTTTTGCTGTTCCCATCCTAGATCAATAGGGGGCAGTGTGATCTCATAGGAGCAGAGTCATTTTTCAGTGAGCAAAGCCTCTAAGTACAAAAGCAGGAAAATATTATATAATGAAATTATCCTGGGAGCAGAGCAGCAGTCGCTGAAGAATTTCTGGAAACTCAATAACTTTTATTGTCGGAGTTAGAGTTCCAACCTGATTCTTGTGTCGTCTTCTGCCTTTCAAGCTCATATTAGAGCCATCCTGATGCTGTGAAAACCTTTTCATTTTATTACTGTTTAGTTTTGTGTTTGCCGTCTTTCTCCTGCTATTTGACTCAGTAATCAGACTTGCATTTTTATCCTCTTCCTTCCTGAGCATGTGTGCCGCTCAATTTGAAAGCAGAATCGATAATTTACTGTGTCGAAACAGTTTATTAATCTAATCACATATATCCAATGTCACAGTCTCTTCTTTTTTCACAGCTCAAGTGGAAATGGATTTGTTCTCAGTTCCCTTTCTGATTGACTAAGTCCCCGGTGGAGCCTTTTTTAAAATACCTGTTAACTTTGAAATTAAATTCTAATCATCAGTCTCATGCATAAACTGGAATAAGCAAATTTCCATTTAAATCACTTTTCTCTTGTATAGCACCTCTGGTGGAGAATTGTATTTAAGACTAATCGGTACTGAGTGTGGGTTTACTTCAGGCATTAAACAAATTAAAATTTATGCTATAAGATTGCTTTGCTGGAACCACCCACTGTATAATAATCATTACTGCACAGCTAATCTTCCACTGCTGTACATATTATAGCAGGAGTACCTGCAAGGCTCAGATTGAAAGGGGAAATTATGCATTTGTGGGAACAATTAGCAGTTTTATAATCTACACAGGACAATGCATCTGCAATCAAAATGAACACAACATATAAAATCCAGCATGCTTGCTTTATTTTGCAAGCTCCCCTTTCGGAGAGCAGCTCTGTTACCATGCTGAAATATCAAAGTGTCTTCTGATCTAATTTAACCTGGGTGAAGGAGGAGATGCAGCTGCTGATTTTTCAAACTGCACACCCAACTCCTCCAACTGTTTCTCGTCAGCTTGCTTTTCTCTAATTATGTTATATAAGAAGCGAGCTGCAGTCCTTTGGAAGTCTGGGAATCTAAGACGCTGCTCTTTTTGAGGTGGGATTGCAGAAGTTTCGGCTAAGTGAGTAGAAACTTCCTGAGTTGCACTGATCAGTGGGTCAGATCACCATTTTGCCTCTGACAGTACAAATGATATTTTGTGAAGGTATTTATTCTAAAAAGTAAATCATCCTTTTTACTTCTAGTGTTGGCTAAAATGTATCGACTTGCTCATCACCGGTATGAATTTGCAGGCAAAACCTTAATATAGATGAGAAGTGTATCAAAATAAAAATGACAGCTAAAGTTATTTGTGAGACTAGTTTGTCACATTTTACAACATTACAACCACAAACTTGAATGTATTTTATACAATAGAGAACAAATTGTTGACTTAAAGGAGGTAAATACAACTGAACCTGGAATCTGGACTGACATCAGAAGAAAAGTACATGCAAAAGAGCTTGAGAACTATTACGAACTTTTATTAAAACCATTCAGAATTGAACAAAAGTTTAATAAAATGATGACACACCATGGAGTGGCTAACTTTTGTTAAACTGGAATAAGGAGAAACACTGCCTGAAAAAAAACAAAAAACTGAGCCCCCTACTGGATAGTTGATGCATGTCTTTAAATTGCTTAATCTCATGCTACACAGTGCAAGAGCTCTTTTTGCGTTGAAGACTGGAGTGACAAAAACGGCGGCAGACTTGTACGTGTTATTTTATTTATTCAGCTAAGAAATATTTTACAACTTGGACTCTCATAGGCTGTATTTAAGTACAGTTTTCAAAGAGGAACTTATTCCTTTTGGGAGGACCAGGGTTGTCTTCATGCTGCAAACACTCTAGGAAGTCTGAATTCATTTTGATTTTGATATGGTAAATTTCAACCAAAACTACTTAGGAAACTGGACATTTTTTAAAAAGAAAATGTATCTTCTAGTCACTTCTTGTTTCCTTTAAAGAATCTCAGAGTTCCCATTTGGCATCAAACGCTGCAGTGGCTAACTGCTGCCTGTCTCTGAAAAAACAACAACAAAACTAATTCAGAGCAGTTAAACATAATTACTGATTGCTTCACAGGAGCTATTGTCTAAAACACACAAACATCCACAATTCTTTGCAAAGATTATGGCTCAGAAGATTTCATCTGAGATTCCTGCCAAAAACTTTCTGAGTATTTCTGAGACAGATTTAATTAACTGCTTCATTTTTTAGCCACATTCTAAACTGTCATTGGCTGGAGTCTCCACTATCTCTGCCTATTTGCTCCAGCCAAGAACGCACTCCCCACGTACAACACAGAAAAAGGAAAAAAACAAGTGAAATACAGACACGACAATGAGGATCAGAAATACCAACATTCATTCCTACTATGTTATGAGACATGATTGGGAAAGATTATTTTGATACAGGTTTTATAATTGCCGGCAGAGAGAAAGAAAATAGTTTTATTGTTGGTTTTGTCCCATCATTATCCCTTTAATCTTACTGTGACCTAAAAAAGTCATCATTTCCACCCGGAGGAGGTTTGCCCTCCAGGTTGAGAACAATAAATCACTAAAATGTTGAAAAGAGTTTTCAATTCTTCTATGAAAACAATGTCCGAATATCCTCCCCCTGCAGTACAGATGGAACAGCACGTAAAAGCCCTGCTGCTGGAATCTAAAAACGATCAAAAACCCAGTGGCGATGTCTCTTCTCATTGGAGAATGTCTGGTGGGGATATGCATCAGAGAAAGTGACTGTGTAGGTGCAGGAGGAGGTGCACAGCATACAAACCTATCAATGGAGGAAAAAACCCACCTGAAATACAAAACAAATTCAGAAAAGTTTGGCTTTTTATCTTAAAGGTGATAAACTAAAAGAGACATGTGAGTTACTGGTTTGTTTATTTTCTAATTAGAAATTTTTGGTTGCCACCATCATTTCCCATCTCTGAGGAAAGGAAAGCACCAGTCCTCATCACATCAACCTGTCTAGAAAATGCTCATTAAAAAGTGGCACACACACATAAGCACACACAGCTCTGTCGCCATCTGAGGGGAAGAAGAAGGAGAAGAAAAGTTACGTCTGCAGAGGACGGTGATGAAGAGATCCAGCCAGCCGGATCTCTGAAATGTTAGCATGCTGAGCAAACAGAGCAGCAGCAGAATTGCTCACCTTCTGCATGAAGCTGCTCTGTTTGGGTTGGACCCAGCCTGCAGCAGGATGCCTGTTGCACTGCCGGACCCAGAACCGGGCCTGGGCATCCAGTCTGCAGAACCAGGCCTGCAGAACAAGAAGCAGGCAATGGTAAAGCTAAAGAGTTAAAAATGAACAGGAATAATTTGGATAATTACCTTCAAAATTGACTGCTTGTACTTATTTTTTTCCTCACTATTGGCTACACATTGAAATTTGTCATGAATGTTATTATGAATGTTTTTTAATCTCTTCCATCAGCCTGCTGGGGGACTACAGATGACAACCTCTTTGGCTAAATCTGGTACACTTACGTGATGTATTCATGTTGATTACATTGTCCCCTTCACGGCTGTTGTAAACATTATTTTAGCAATCAAGTAATCTACCAGTTATTCTGACGACTAATCGAGTAATCAAATAAAAATTTGATAATGTAAAATATTGGTAACAGTATTAATATCAAATCAACAAAGACCCAAATTTTGATATCTGCGCACCACTATCTTGCTTTCTTGTAGCTTAGAAAATGGACCTGTAACAATAATAGAGCACTTTTAAAGAAAAGCTGAACAAAAGTTATACAAAAATTCGAAATATACATAAAACCATCATATTTCATTAACATAATCAATAAGGTCAAGACTGAGGTGGCTGTTGATATGGATGGAAAGCCAGATTGTGTTTGACTCATTAGTTTATATAAACCTGTTTTTAATCTTGTTGCGTGCGTAGCGTAGCAGACACAGAAAGCAAGAAAAAATGTGCCTGCCTTATTTCCCTTTGCTGTGGAGCACTGCACTAAATCAATTCTACTGCGGCAGCGGGGCGATGCATGGCATGTCTTTCCAGAGTTCACAGCATCGTCCCGCCCAGCATCTGTTCGCCCTGCTGCCATTTTATTGCAAATCAAACTGTCTTCTTATGTGTTTTGACTGTTTGTTTATAAAATTATTTAAGAAAAGCTGTACTACTAATTTCATTGAATTGCTTACTGTACAATGACAATAAATATATCTAAATTGAAGAATAGTATTTTGCCCTCCAGCATGTTGTGCGTCAACAATAACTTGCAACTGTCTATATGAAAAAAAACATGTTAAAGATAATTTATAAATAGCACGTGCTTATAATATGCTTACGCCAAATCTGGATTACAGAAGTAACTCCCATACAATGGTGCGTATGTGAACGTGTACATAAATCGGCAGGTGTAGAACATACCTGAGATGTCAGTGAGTGTGCAATCCGTCCATATGGATTTAGGTATGTTTCTGATCCAGGCATCGCGTCACTTGTGGTCATGAGTTAAAATCTTTAAATAGCGGCTCGCGTTTAATAATCGGCACAGCCTGGAATCTTCAGCACATGCGCATTCGAGCTAATGATATAGGTCGTACTTCCGGTTTAAGACGCGTAGCAC
>NW_015112914.1:208998-228000 GCF_001443285.1 Poecilia latipinna
TGCTTATATTATGTCTATGCGTAGCACGCTGGAAACACGCCGGTAGCTGCTGGGTAGGCAACTGACGATGATTACCACTTCCAGGAGTAGAGAGGGAGACGAAAAAAAAAGAAAATAAGAAGAAACAGTCATCTATCTAAGATCCAAAGTCGAGTGACGTAGCTTCACCGAGCTTGACCGAATGCCGCCGATGCAGCTCGAACAAAGCTAGCTAACGCTAGGTATCGGTGAAGGAAATTCCTCTCCTCCAGTGCCAGCCGCTAATGGTAAGCAAGAACCTGATCCAGTTCTCCAGCCATTTCAGGACCCAAGATGCGAGCCAGGAGGCAGTTTATCATGGATCATTTTTCCAGGCCAACCAATCAGGGTCAAACTGCTAGATTTTTCCAAAGAGTTATTGATTTCTATTTAAGAGGCAGAGGGAGGAGGCCCACGGGAGAGCAAAACGGGGGATCCAGGAGAGTCAGACAGGTTTTAGTTTTTTAGCATTAGTGTTGCTGTAATTTTTGTGATGATTAGTTTCCTAAAATTCAGTTCTCAGGCAGTGAGTGCTATGTAGTCTCCTTACAGGAGAGTAAGGCTCAGAAAGATGGAAATAGTTGTATTCTATTGTAGACATAAGATATATTAAAAAAGCCATAAATTATTATGTGGCATTGTTTACTTTTTGTCATGTAACCGCAATAGAAATCAAATAAAATTTGGGGATAAAATTTTTTTCAGGTCACGTTTACAAGTGAGCATGTGAGTATAGCAAAATAAAGAACATGACGTCTGTTGAAATTGTTCATTTGAACTATCAACTGGAAAAGATGTTTTCCAGCTTTTAGGTGGAAAACGGAGAAATATGTCTGAAATTCCTGCCATGGCTTTGTCTAAAAATGTGTTTGTTGCATGAAAAAAAAAGAAATAGTTACACAAACATTATTTCCCACAGCTACAAGTGAAACTAGAGGAAATTGTGGTAAATTATTATTGTGTAAACCCGAGAGATGGAGATAAATGAGCAAAAACCCTGAAATTGAAGTTGGACACAGACTGGGCAGTGCAATTTCTGTCAGTCGACCTTGATGTGAAAATGTCTCTATTATGAGCCTCCATCTGGTGCAAAAATCTATTGGTGGTCCTGGAGCAAGTTTATCTAAAGAGTCCAGAAGACAAAAAATGGCTCTTCTTTCAGCAGGTGGCGAATGCTTCTGTTAGTGCAAGATAATGCTGGATTTTCCAGGCCAACAAAAAAAAACCTTCCTTTTTTTTTGAAATGAGCAAATTATAATGTTTTTTTTTTTAAAAACACATTGTCCTCTGTTGCTTTCTGATTGTCTAAATATTTCCCTATTATATGTGAGGGAATTGAAGTCAAATCTTTGGATTAGAAAATTATTTTAATAATATAAATGACCATAATGAGTAATATAATGTAAACATTTCTGCACATAGTATGAAGGGACAGCGCTGGCCACCGCTGCGTTCCTCTGGTAGATTGTGATTCCTGCTTATGTGATTTCTGCGCCTCGTTTTTCTCAGCTGCGTTGCTTCAGGACATACATGTTGGGGTTCTGCTCAAGTCCCATTTTATCCATCTCTTTTAAATGACTTGCTTCCAGCAGTGACAACGTAAACACTACTGTGTGAAAATAAAGGTGGGAAGCATTTATCATCTGTAACTGTATGTGCATTTGCAGTATCCAAAATAAAGAAGATGTATGAACATCTTCTAAACCAGTGGCCAATAAAACTACATTTAAAAATAAGCTCTTATGACTTTACAATTAACAACCAAATAAATTGGATCTATAAACTTATTTTATGCACACACTCTAACTGATGATCTTTTTAAGGGTTTTTTATTATCAATGCATTAAATTGTTATAGTTTATAAGCATCCTTTAAGAGTCTCATCATCACCTCTGTATAATCAGCGAACATGGATTTCCAGCTCATACACCAGCTGAGCCCTTTATAATGATGCACTACACATCAACAGAACAATAGCTAGTTGATTTTTCACTGGGATATTTCATACCTGCATTGTGTGATGTCCAAATTACAAGGAACCATAAAGCATAACTTTATCACAAGCATTTAAATAGTTATTATATAATCATACAATATAATAATATGTTATGTTCTGTCCTTCCCTTATAATCAGCCAGAACAGTTTGATGACTGACGACACTTTGTCTTGAATCAATTCTTTATTCCTTTCTGGTTCTGTTTGTCGTTATTTTAAAACGGCATCCATTTCCCCTCTGTGGAAAAGTTCTTCTCTCAGATAGTTTTGAGCCAAACTTCCCTTTCTTCTTTTCAATGTTTTATTAAAGATTGTTGCTGATCGGTTTATTGCATTGCCTTTTCTTGTACAATGTTTACACTACTTTATATATTTATTAGTGTGTTTGTTATTTGTCTGCCATTTTCTTTCAACACAATCTGGGGAGTATCTCAGTAGTCCATCATTGGAACAACTCTATTTTCTTTCAGCATTTTAACAAAGCTGACAAAATGATACAAACATTGATCAGTCTTGTCATAATAATGAAAGTGTATATTTCTTTTTCATAAAGTTACTATAAGTTCTGTTGAAAACATATTGTCAAACAAAAGTAAACAAGCTGGGCTTAATATTCTGAATGTAAAGTTGTTAAAAACTGTAGAAAATATACTTATAACATCCTATTTGTCATGTGTTTAATTTGAGTTTGGAGAATGGAGAATTTCCAGCAGCATGAGAAATAGCAAAGATAATACTGTTCCCAAAGATCACAAGTATTCCTTCTCCTGCTCCAAATACTCATCTAAATAGTCTTTTACCTGCAATAAGTAAAATCATGGAAACAGTGGTGTATTTTCCATGTTTCCATGGAAAATACACCACTTTGTATTAAGAAATACAAAGTTATTTTTTTGAAAATAATTTTAAGATTATCATTATGCCATCAAGACCAGGTTGCACTACTGAAACTGCTTTGATTCAGATAACTTATGATTGCCACAGAGAAATTGATAACTGATTATTGTGTATTATCAGATTTCTCCACTGCCTTTGATATAATAAACTACATTTTAATTGAGGAAATACATACTATACATGCAGTCATCGGGTAGAGAGCTATTTAATAAATTGGAAACGGACAGTGTTCTCTTAGCATACCTTCTTGTAAATAAAATCTGTTTCTTGCAGAGTTTCTTAAGGTCAGGTCCATTACTGTTTCAATGTTTCAAGTTATTTTCTACTTTGATTAAAAAAATTCAACAGCTGTTGTTTATGCAGATAACTCCATGACATATATTATTAAAGTTGTGAAAAACTCTCAAATATCTTAAATCATGATGCTGATGATGTGAAGTTGTAAATAACTAAAGTCTTTAAATTAAATACTCAAAGTTTTGCTCAATGGCACAGAACTCAGACCATTTTTGGCTCCAATGTACCTGAAGCATAAAGTACATAACATGTTCTTATTGTCTGTACAGTTCATCCATTACTATGTAAGACCTCAATATGATTTCAGACAATGTGAATTTAGTTGCTTGCAAGTTTCATGCAGCTGAAATGACCCAGCAAAGTCATTTTAATTTTATAAAAAATAGTTATTGACAGTTAGTTATGCAATAGCAATGTTAGCTATATTCTTTGTTTGATGAGCAGTGCTGCAGAAAAATGCATTCATGAGTTTTCTCATGAATGTTAGGACTTAAATGCACACCCTTAGCTGCAGTTTATCTTTTATATGTGAGATAATTGCAGTAAAAATAAAACATGAAATATTAATTTCAAAATAAGACTTTGAGTGTACTATAAAACAAGGTGTTTATCTAACCAGATCACCATTATACAGAATACCCAGATTGTTCCCATATTTTGCCTTCAGTCAAGCTGCAGCATAATTTGTATAGAATTAAAAGACTCCGGCATTACTGTTTAATGGCCCTGAACCAAATTAAACATTTAAAAGGTTCCACCATCAAAGTGATGTAAAGGGAAATAAATATTAATGAATGAACCATCACTTGGTTCAAAGAGCTAGAAGCTGGAGAAATTAAAAGGGCCCAAGTAAGGAGGAATTCTCACAGTAGTGCATTAAAGGGCCACTAAAGGGGTCACATTTTTCATGTGACCACATGCAAACCAATGCATAGGTTCTGCTGTGAGGCAAATACAATAAACGGTAAACTTTACCTCTGATGCTGAGATTATTGCAAGTACTAGATCATAAAAACATTTGCATATATGTTGGAAAAAAATAAATCCCAAACTTTTGGAAATTTTAATCGATAATATTGCAGAACAATGATTCAAAATTTTGATCTTAGCACTGAAATTACAAAATTATATTTATTTCCTGTGAATCAAACTTGAGAACTTCATTGCGCTAAAACTTTTTTTAAATGCTACCAAAAGAGCCCATTTCTAGCAACTGAGGCAGGAACACCGCGCGTGCACCCACGTCAAACCGCGTGGGTGCATGAGGTTCGTCAGTACGTACAACTTGAATCATCATTTTTAACTGTAGCTAGTTTTGAATGTATATTTTTTTCCTCCATCTCTTGAAACAGAATTGCCATCATTGTCTGTGCCCTCAGGAGTTCTGATCCCTGACTATGTGATAAGGAAGAGGCCGGATTATTTTTCATCTTCGAAATGTTTCAGCATTTGTGGCAGCCCAGGGAGGTGTAGGCAAAATGGGCTACTCATCATGGCAGGATGACAAGTGTGTGGGTGTAAACTTGACCAAAAAAGCTGAGAAAGTGAAGACTAACGACTCATTTTTTTTTTCTTCCTTGGGGCAAAACGTTACACGTTTATGTGTGAGGATTCCATGTTGCCCACTGGCAGAAATAGTGATGTTCTTCATAATGCAGTATTGTATTGTAATGAGTCGGTGTCAGCATGCCACAGTTTGACATTATTAATATAGTTGGAGAAATATAAACTTAAACTAACTTAAACAAATCCTGAATATATATATATAATGATGACTGTCAGTGTCAAATCAGCTAAACCCTAAGTTTAAATCCTGAAAAGAAAGAAAGAAAAAATGTGTGATTTTTCAATGTGTGAGCCATGGTCAAATCACAATGCAAACAGAAACACATACAAGACAAGACACAATTTAGAAATCCTCAATAAACCTCAATTTTTTTTTATGTTTGCTGTAATTGCGAGCAATTGGATACCAGGATGGGTTTAATATAACAGGAGTTGCAGATTTTCTGTTCTACTTGTACTATGGAAAGTTACATAAAATTTTCTCATCATGAGCAAATTTCTCCATGTTTGGTTTCTTGACAAAATCATTCCTAAGACTGATGTTTGAGAATGTCTCATCATTATTTTCTTCCTGTTTGTTTTCCTACCAGAACTTGAAAATATCTGCCAACTATCTGGCAAGCAAGTTTCAGCTCACAGGCTATGTGCTTGCATTTTAAATAGTCCATAACTTTCACTCGTCTATCTCCAAGGCCCCAGAAAAGCAGCAGAAGAAATGCTGTGCTATTCTAAAAGAAGCATCCAGGGAGTATTTGTGTTTGACGGAACGCTCTGCTGCCATTTAATTAAGGCTTACATGACGAGGTTTCAAGATGAACTGCACTCATTTAGTTTGAGCACAGAGTCTCTAGTGTGGGCTTGTATAACTTGGTTTCAGACAGTGTGTTTATATTTTTAGATTGTATTTGTGTTTTGCTTTCAGTCAGTATTGAAATAGCGGTTTCTGTGAGCTTTTTTGATGAACACGTTATCTTATTTAACTTATCGCTGTTACAGAATTTCTTTTACTTGCATAACAGAACTGGAAAAAATAAAATATGACAAAATGATACTCTGTGGGATAGATGCACAGTGCAAAAAATGAAATAATGTGTTTTTGATGCCATTAAACTCACCATAAAAAGGGGAAAGAAAAGCTCGGTAAGATCTGCCATCTCTCAGAATATTAAACTGCATATGAGCCCATTTGAATGAATAATTCAAAGAGATGAAATGAAGCATGCGCAGGCTGCTAAAATGCATGGATTTATTTTGCATAGCTTTGAGGCTGTTACTACTGTGAGTAGGGCTGGTTGCACTGCCTCATTCGCCATGATCGATTGTGAATTTTCGAATTTGAATCTGTGCTCCCTCTGATAAAAATGAGTTTACACCACACTGAAGATCTGTTTGAAAGCAAAAAAAAAGAAAGTAGCTTCCTGGCTGACAGTCAAGAATTAATAAGACATAAGGCAAAGATGTCCTTAGAACATAGTGAATATCTGTATTACAAGGCACACAAATGTGTTAGGACATTGTGATTTCTTTGCAGGGTAATAATTACTGAAGTTTGCTATCAACCAGTTATTATTGGAGTTTGCAAAAAGTATTCAGGACCTCCTACACTCTGTGACATTACAACCAGAAGCTTCAGTGTGTTATTTGGGTATTTCATGTGACAGACAAACAAAAAGCAGAGCACAATCTTCAGCAGAAGGAAAGGATTATCATTTTAAAATAGTTTTTACAAATGAAAGCCTGAAAACCATGGATTCCATTTGTACTCAGCTCCTGTCTGCCAACATTTTGTACAACTACCTACAAAACTGAAACGGGTTTTTGAGCAAGTTACTACCAGCTTTCGCCCATTTTTCTTTGCAAATTTGCTCAAGATCTTTCAGACTGGTTGAAGTGTCTTGATCAGCAATTTTCAAGTTTTGCCACAGATTCAAATATTTTTTTCTGACATTGACTGGAAGACTGAAACACCTGAAAACATTAATCTAAGCAATTTTTTTTTGTCGTTCCAGGTTTGTGTTTTGGTTTGTTGTCTTATTGAAACATTAACCTCTTTTCTCACAACTGAGAATTTCTTCAAGGATTGTCCTGTATTTAGCTCTATCCATCTTCCTATCAGGTTCGACCATCTTCTTTGTTCCTGCTGAGAAATTGCATTCCTGTACATTGAATGTGATTTTATAACCTAACTCTGCTTAGATTTTATTTTTTTTACTCTGTCTGGTATGTTCCTTTCTTCATGATGCTGTTAGTCCACTATTGTTGTCAATTTTCTTAAGAACTTAACAGGCAATTCTTTTCTCATTCTAATTTGTCACTTTGGTTTGGCTACTATGTCCCAGGACTTTGAGAAGTAGTTCTTCTCAAAGGAAGGGGGCTTCTTTTTTAGTGTATAAAGTTATACACTAAAAACGTTATACATTTCAGTGCATAAAGTTTTTCTTAAGTTACAGTTAATCCTCCTTATGCCTTTGGGTCATAACAATCTGAAATTGAGTTTAAAAACAGACAAGAAAATCCTAGTTTATATCTTTTCAACTAGAAATTTTGATGACTTGTTCTAATTTGATCTCAGGAGAAAAAAAATTTAATGTTACCTTTTTTCATATTCGCTTGTAAGCTGTTCAAAAACAGTTACAAATATTACCTTTGGATCATTTTGCCCCAATAGTTATACTGTGTTGAAATCACAACCATGGAGTCAATTACACACCACAAAGATGTGAACATGCTTCAGTTCTATCTAAGATTTATTAGGAGAAGACAACAAAATGAAAAGACGTGTGATCTTCTCCAGCAGAGTGCTCTGCCTCACTCTGCCTGGATTTGGCAGCCAAGTAGGTCGAACTATAGATGAGGGTGTTTAGAAATGTGGGAACATATGGAATCTCATGACTGAAATTGAACAATATTGCCACCTGCTCAGAATGTGTCCCAGAGGGCAGAAAGAGCGGGAAAGCAGTGTGGGAAAGTACAGGTTCTCGTGATTGAAATTTAACAATATTGCCACCTATACAAAAAAATAATACAATAAACATCGTCATAGAAACAAGTGGTATCTCCATAATAAATGCAATCTTTCTGCCATGTCAAGAAGACAAAATCACTCAATTTGTGGTGAGTGGCAAGTTGTTCCTTCAGGCAAAATATATTTTAAAAAAATCATGCTTAAGATTCAGTTAAGCTATTTATATTGGGATCTACTTAAGCCAGATCATTATGACCTGGAGCACTGAATATGAGGAACACAGCAGGGTTAAGGCATTCTGTTCACTGCTATGGGGAAGCTCTATGTAGGCCAAGTGACAATGAAACCAATATTCTCTCAGTTGTCTCAAAAATGTTTGCATGGTTGTGTCAAACACAAAATAAGATTGCAAAGATGCCAAAATCGTAATCCATTCATTTTCTAACAACCTGTTTCAGCTGAAGCAAGGCACAGCATGTCACTGGTCCTCTATCTGTGACAGGACTAGATAAAAAAAACCCACAAAACAACATCAACTGTGTACCAAAATGTCATACATATATATTTTTAAACCTGTTAGAAAACTGGAATACACAGTTTGTGGAAGAGACTGTTCAAATTCCAACCAAGACTCAAACCAGTCCTGTTGTTTCAGAAACCTGACATGCTGAATTTAACATTATAGAGAAGTTAGTAAAAAAAAAAAGTCTTCTATCGAGACTGTATTTTTACTATTTAAGTTTTTTCAGAAATCAATCTTGTTGCACAAAATTTGAGGCATTGCTGCATTAAGATTGTGTTGTGGAAGTCAGTTTAGTCGCTAAAAACCGAAAACTACTGTCTTCGAACTCAGTTTGGTGCTACATAGGCACATGAAAGTCAAAAGTGACTCAATCAAGCTGGACTAAGACAAAGTAGAAAGCTGTACAGCAGACAGACAAATCTAATTTGTTTCTTTTTATCTTTTGTTTGGAAACCTTGTCTCCTCTGGGCCAAGAGAAGATGAATCATCTGGCTTGTTTGGGGGGCCAATTTCAAAGTAAGCATTCATGATGGTAATGCCTTTTTACTGAAAGTCCTATTAAATGTGAATAATATAAAAAAGCTTTTGGAGCAAAATATACCATAAATGCAAGACCACATTTATTGCTCAAGATAAAAAAAAAAAAAAAAAACCTTCTGGCCTGACTACACCACAGTTTAGTAATATTTCTTACTGAGTGCTGAATTTGTCTGCCTTTATTAATGACCCACCATGTATGGAAACAGGGGAGATGTAAACGGTACTGATGCTTAGTAACTCAGACAGGAGATGTTGGATAAAATGGCACTGAAGTAGGGGATTTGTTGGAGCAGTCAGTTTTACAGGGCAAATATGCATAGCACAGCAAAACGAAGGAATAACAACATCAGGCTGAGTTGAAGGTAAATAACTGCTTGTCAGTTAATAGTGGCTGTGTAGTCTGATGGTTACTGGGAGAGAGGATCTCCTGTGGTGTTCGTTGTTTTCATTTATGACAGCAGAATGTTAGTAGTTGCTCCCGTGCTCATTTAGAAATGTGTTGAGTGGGTATGAGGCAGTGATCTCCCTAGTGGACTGTCTGGTACTTGTAGTCCTCAGCTACCACTGCTAAATCCATCCCTTTGATGAGGGCAAGTGACAGCAGGATTCTTTTCTCTCTTGAATTCTCCCCTGCCAGCCTCTTCTTTTCTTTGTGACATTGAGCTGCAGGTTGTTCAGGCCTCACTGTGCAACAGACCCACATCCCTGCCGGTGCATCCTACAGTCCCAGTCATCCGAGAGTTTACTATTATGTCTGACATCTGAGGTTTTGGAGGAAAATCGTCAGGAAGGCAGGTCTGTCCACTGGGAAGTTGCACTGCTTCCCAGTAAATACCTAACATACATGTGAAGCATTTCATGCCAGACCTGATGTAAAAACAGGCAGATTTTTCCTGCTCTTTGCTCTATTCAAAAAAGCTTGGAACCCAAGGTGAGCTGCAGGATTACATTGCATCTAATTAGGCATGCAGCAACAAAACTGTCTATGCATGTTTGCTGCTATTTTGTTGTTGTCTTTAAATGTCCAGATTTTAAAGTGATTACAAACATATGAAATACAGCTTCACTGACACAGTAAACACACCTGCATCCCACCTGGGTCTTCCATGCTCTTTGGAGCTTTCTAGCTTCTAAATCTGCACAATTTTCCATAAATCAGCGTAATATATTGTGGTCTCGTGTGTGAAATAAGGGGGAGCTTGAGAAAGCTGCCCGAGGGTCATGGTTACTGAGCAAATGAAAAATATGTTAATTGCTATACACCGCAGAAACACAATTTAGTTTTGAATGAAGCCAAAATGTGCTCACCCGGACACACATTATGTGAAGTCAAGAGTTTTGAAGATACGCTTGCACCTACATGTACTGTAAAAAGTATACAAAAGAACTTTTCATTTTCCCCCGGGCCTTTCTAACCTTCAATGTTTTGCCCTATTGATCTGGTTGCAGTTGCAGTGCATTAAGCTTTGCCTTGTGGGATTCTATGCTCTTGGTGCTCTTTACAGAGTTACTGCAAAGTTTTCCACATTCAATATGGATTCTTCCACAACTTCCTGTAATGCAGTACTTAAGTATTTTGATTCACATTTAAACTTATTGGACGGAGAATCTTTATGGCAGGGAGTCTCTTTTTTTTAAAAGGCACATGCAGTTCTGGACAAAAGTGTATATATATATATACTCCCATTCGTACAAAGGACGTTTACCAATTTCTTCCATCAGTTTGTGACCTTAAACTCAAGCTCACTTGGTTTATGAACCATAGTGAGAGTCGTTATTCAAAGATCATTGCTGGCCAAAAACAACACAAAGACCCATTTCACTTCTACCAAAAAAGTCTAGAGAAAGACTTTTGAGATAATATTCTTTGCACTAAGATAAAAGTTAAACATTTTTGATGGCGTGCATCATGTTGCATTGATCACCTGGCATAAAACTAACATATCAATCCATTGTTACAGCTTCTTGTCCTTGCAGGATCAGGCAGGGCTGGTTCCTGTCTCTAGTGGTCAGTGTGAGATAGGTGGGCAACACACACACACACACACACACACACACACACACACACACACACACACACACACACATTCACCTGATTAGACCAGTTAACCTGAAAATCATGTTTTTGACATGTGGGAGGAAGCTGAAGTACCCTGAGAGAATCCATGCATGCAGCATGCTAACTCTATGAGGATCTTCTTGTTGCAAGGCTGCTCCACTATGCAGATAAAATAAAGTAAAGGATTGTCTGCAATTCTTTCAAACTTTGAATTCAGTGCTACAGATATCTATGCATACCAGCTGTGACAGATTTCTCTACTGTGATTAATACTCCAGCTGTATTCCTCCATCCCTATTTGAAGTTGTATTCATGTATTAACAGTGGTCTGCAAAATGTCACTGTTGTATGACATGTATCGACATGAAATTGTCTGCTCCAAGCCATAAATCATGACATGGGTATTAATTTGATGTGTTCCAGTTTATTAGCATCTGCTGCATAACTGATGTGACTTAAGGAGGGCAGACATTGTGTTAGTTCATCATATTTAACTTGCCAACCTACATGGCAAAGGACTGTAACTAATGCTCACTTTCTACAGCTAGTCCCATTATCCCCAGCTGGTTTTAAGCCTCGGCCTCTTCAAGTCTGTCCAACCAATAAAACTGAAGCAGTATGTTTCTGAAAAAGTTGGTTAATAAAGGAAGTTTCTCAGTTTTTAGAGTTAATGTTCAGAGTGTGCAGTTATATAGATAAATTGAGATGACTGACTCGAAATCTGGGTAAACTTGTTGGATGTCCAACACTTGGATGATAGACAACAATACAATATCTGTTCACGACATTGTCCTAACATTTTTTGTTTCAGATTGTGTTAAACATCACATTAACACATGGAAAGTTATCTGCAATAATGCCTGCTTTCCTAGAAGTGACCATACATGAAAACATGAAAAGCTGTCTTCTCAATGAAAACAGGCATTAATCCAGATTAGTTGTTCATCATCACCTTAATCTGCATCTTAATGCTCATAGTTCTATTGGAAATTGGAAATTGTACTGTTCTGTAATTTATTTTGGCGCATGACATTGTGTAATATGATCTTATATTTTCTCATATTAAGGCCTGGAAACTATTATATTGTTTATTTCAAAGGTAAGTAGTTCCATTGTCCTACATGTTTTAGATCTCTCCAAAACACACCTGAATCGCCCAAAAGACATAATCTAAGCTCTGCTGAGTTTACTGCTCTGTCCTGATATATTTTATGCTCAGAATGTTGAGGTTAGATTACACTTTATGAAAATTGTTCCTCTCAATCTGGAAGCAGCGGAAGAACACGCTGTCTGTTTTGTATTTGGTCCATTAAAGAACATTGAGATAATGCTTTATAACTTAACTGTGCAGGTGACCAAATCAATTTTAAGCAATAATTTAAAGTCCATTTTAATGTGATGACAGCTTCTTTGTGTGCTCAAACTGTGAGACTTCTATAAAATCTAAAAGTTTCAGTCTTTACACAATTAAATAAAAGGTTTAATTCCCCAAGCCAATTTGACCAAGTTAGAGGACAAATTACATGAGTAATGAAAAGTAATTGGGCATCCTGTAAATGAAAGAAAGACAAACGGGCCTGTCACCTCCACTTCTACTCAGCATTTTGCCTTATTCAGCTTTTAATTCCCCCATTTCTCAAACACTGACATCCAATCTACAGTTCCAAATATGTAAAGGCACTAAAGACCTCTGACAACAAAAGAGTTTACAAAGCAAGGCAAACTCACTGCTTTGTGCCTACAATTAGTTTTATTTTCCACTGTATTCATAAAGAAGACGACCATCAAGTCCAGAAGATAAAAACAATTTGCTCCTATTTTGTGCTGAACTGCAGTTATTCCGTCGCCAGTCACAGATGTAAGGAGTTGCAGTGATCAAAGAAAGTGGGGTGGGAAAAAATGTATGTTTTTCTGTTTTGTATTTTATATTTCAGAAAATTTCTGGTCTTGATCTGAGGAATCTTCTCTTAACATATGATCGGATGGATCACCTTTCAATATTTACATCAAAAAGTGATATGGATGCTTTTGATGCATTTCAACTGCTTCATCTGGAGATTAAAATCACTGACGGTAACAGAAATGTGATGTGTGACATCTAAACCCATAATTAAAAAAAATTAAACCATTTTTATATTTAAAAAATTAAAAAAAAAACCATCACAAGCACCTTAGTGGGAAGAGAGGATAAATTCCACATTCAGTGACATCGCTCACCCATTCTTTTTCTTTAAACTAGCAGTGTGACAACTGTCCCATTTGGTTCTCCTGCTTCAAAATTGCCAAAAGTTTGTAATTCTAATTCTCTAACAGGTTAGATGGGATTTATTGCCAGGTATCTAAGTGCAACACAGCTGTATTTTTATATGACTGTAGGATTTTAATGATTTGAAAACTGAAAACTTGCTGTTGGTTCTCTGTCTCTGTTGAGCTGTTGTGTTTATACCTCCCATCCTTTTATATTCCCTGTGCACCGATTAGGCTGTACTGAATTGACTGTCTGTTGCTCTTCAATGAAAATGACTCCTAATGGGCCTCACTAAATGGCCAGATCCAAGGCAGTGGAGGAGAAACTAGGGGTTTCTGCACAAAACAGTCGACACAGCATCAGTAAAAAGACAGAAAAGTCAGTGTGGATTGAGCAAGAGAGCCGCTTGCTGTACTAAGGGGCTCCAAATGTCGGTGAAATGCAGTTAACGAGCCTGACCTGGCAGGGAACCAGAGGGTAGGTGGCTGTCAAGTAGAGCCTGGCATTTTGGGCTTGTTTGAGTGTGCTTGCTGGCCAGCGAGTGCCTTGTGTGTTTGTTTATTTGTTTGGCTCAGGCACCCAGCAGGCAAAATAATTGAGTTCACATGTCGATAAGGTCTTTAAACATTAGCTTTGCCATGGCAGCCACAACTGGGCCATAATAACCTTAATAATTGGTTTTTAGATGTCACTTCTAGTCTAAATTGGATATTAATTGCGATGTTGATTTAGCATGACAAGCATGCACGCCAACAAATATACAACTACCTGAAAAATATGTTTACTGTTTCAAAACCAGTTGATTGCCGTGAATTGCAATTATCCTTCATTTGAGCAAACGGAATGTGGAAATTAAAAGATTTTACCATCAAGTCGATGATTTTAAAAGTCAACACACTTTGCTCTTTCAACCATCACTTTAGAAAAGATGGGTAATTTTTGACTAACAAAATATATTTAAATATTTTCACACACATACTTTTAGTCTCTAACAAATTTGGTGCCTACTCGATTCCTTTAACATAAAATGATCACAGTGTACTTCAACATATGGCCTGTTACCATATTGAAGTTTGGAAGTTTACAAGTAAATGTCTAAGTGTGTAGCTCAAGATGCTTCAAGAGAAGTTATTGATGGTAAATAATAACAGGATCAGATGACATGATCATCGTCCTTATTCTATATGAATCCAAATTAGTTGATTCTGGAGCCTAATGCTAATTGATGCTCCAAACACCAGCAGTTTGCATTAGACTCTGTACACATTATACCCAGGAAGATCATCGGTGGCACACAACCTCAATCTGCACATCACATTTAAAGGGTGGAAAGTAAAGCAACGACAGCAATGATTTATAGAAATACATTTATGATTTTCTCTTTACACTAAAGCTTTTAATACATTTCCTGTGGGGATATTTTCTCCTATGTTTTCTTCCAGTTTGTTAGCATATTTAAATCAAAGTTTTCCAGTCGTTACCGGGCACCTGTATACTCACAAAACTGCTGTTAACACTGAACATAGCTGAAAATGTTAATGAGATGGAAAACATATGCAGCTCCATTTATTTACAGCACAACAATTATTTTTGATGCGCATCCATCTGACATAAGTAAACACATATAATTGCAGACATGCTCAAACATGTAACAAATGCTCCATGAACAGCCTACTCACAAGCCTGTTGTATTTGCCCAAGAAAACAATTAACCTTGAGCAGAGCGAATGGATTTTGGAGGCAAAGGATTGAAAGATGAATGCTAAGTAGGCAGTTCCTGCTGCTCAGTGACAGGCACAGAATGCACAGATATGGAGCTATACTATAAAAAACATTATTGTTTTCAATGCTAAAAAATGTCTGTGCTTATATTCTTGCATGTTTATATATGAGTCATATGTCGATGGATGGGAATTTTGCGTCTGGCTGTATGTGTGGACTTTATGCGTCTGCTGGGTTTTAAAAATCCTTAAGCTTTCACAAAGATGCAGAGATGAGAGCTGGACACAACTCAATCGTTTGAAAAAGAAGGATGACTTTGAGGCTATTTTATGATGATAAATGAATCATTCATGTGTCAACAGATAACAGTTTGTTTCAACAAATCACACAGGAAAACCAACCTGAAGGTCAACTATCAAGCCAACCAACCAAAGAACAAACTAAAACTATTCCACCCAGTCATCCAGCTATAAAACAAAACAATCATCCAACCACAACCAAGCCAGCATATTGGTCAACCAACTGAACGACCAACCAATCAGCAATCAAGAAGCCAACTACTAAAAAATAGCCAGAAAACCAGAGAGCATCTTCAAACGCTAAAACTAAAACAACCAACCAACCAACCAACCCAGTAACCAGATACCCAATGAGTCAACCAACCAGTACCAACTAGCCATAAAATACCGCAAAGCACCTGAATTATAACTTTGGGTTTGAAAAGCATTTTGTTTGCTTAGATATTGAAACTAGTCTCAAAAAAGCAATAGCAGTCTTTCTAGGAAAGGTAGGCGATCATTTTGCATCTACATTGCTTTTTAAATCCACTTTATATCAAGATTTATAGTTATTTATAAGGTTTAAAAATTTGTTGCCAATAACTGTTAACAGAATCTGAACATATTGGAAATATATATTTATTGACATTGTATCTAAGATCAGCCAGAGTCCTGCCCTGAATTGTGCCATTGCGTTTACACTAAGGTGAATTTCTAAAATGTTGTGGTAACTTTTTATAACAAAACTTAGCAGCATTGCAATGGTAGTACCTAAAATGCATACAAATAATGTAGAAAAGAATATTACTATTGCATTTGATTTTTACATCCTAAGCTGTGCACCAAATTGTGAATAAAATTAAACCAAAGATGTTTCCTCCTTTAAACTTGAGGTTCACAACATGCACCGACAATTGTCATCTCATGAGACAGAGACCTAAAAATGACAGCCGTCTGTTGGAAGGTCACAACCTGTGCACTACAAATCCATTTGAGCTTTTTGGCATGGCGATCTGCTATTATAATGGCCACCCAGAGGGGAAGTGCCTAGATGGATGGAGCTTTTTTAATCTCAGAAAAGCAAACCTCTATGACCTTGTCAGGAGGTGTCCTAGGTCCAGGTGACTGACGAGACTCCCCACTGGCTTGGCACATAGCAGGAAGCAAAACCGGTGGGTAGAGAAAGATGAGATGGGGAGTTTGTAGAAATCTCATGGCAGACTTAGATAAAAGACAAGTGTTTAGTGGCTGCAGAGAGATGAGAGATGGGGTTGGTATTTGTCAGAAAGAAAACAGTAATTATTGGAGCCCCTCTTCCATGTGGAGCCTGTTAGAAGTAGAATGTCAATCTTTGTTTTTTTTTTACCAACTCTAAATCTTTCTTTGTAAGAGCTGCTTCACTTTGCTGAAATGATTAAACAGATAGGGACAATGCAGCAGAAATATTCATCTTAAATTAATTTGTTTACGAAGCTAAATGACCTGAGCTTCATGATTCCTTTCTCAGGTTTATTGAAATCAGTTTGTTGCTGAATGACTCTTGACTAAATAACTGAAGATCTTTATAAAGAATCAGGACAACACAAGACAAAAAATTATAATCATTGTGAGGATATACTCAGGCTTTCAGAGAGGGAAAAAACTCATGTAGCAAAGAATATGGGAAGAAATTAGCTACATAACCAAACTCATAATCCAACTGTATACTCATGAAGAAGTAAATATATCTACTAATCTATTTTAAACCTACCTGGCCTCTGAATGTCCTGGATAGCCTGTCAAGTCCTCTACTGGGACATTACAGCCGTGCAGATGCCGTCTTGCCTTATTTGGCTGCAGGCTATTTCATTAAAAAATTAGTAAGTGGAGTGCAGAATGGATAAAAGGGTACTTTTTTAAAAAAAATAAAAAATCTGACTGATTCTGAAAAAAAGTGACTGATAACTGGGATGAGCAAAAAGCCAAACAGTTTAACTGGGTAGCAGCCGGTCACATGAGATGACCTACGAGAAATTTATTTTACACAAGTCAGGGATTATGAGCAGTCTCTGTGAAAGTGTTTAGGCTTTTAATGCCTGTGTTTCTGTTGACAGTTTACAGTGATGGCTTTGGGTGGGATGGAGGAATTTGTAAGTATATGTAAGAAACGTTTCTGCTAATTTAGAAAGTTAAATAAAACATTTTAATTTTGTATGACAAAACATCCAGTCTTTTCCTGCAAGATTGTTTATCAAAGGGAGATATTCAGATATTACTGTGGTTTACACATGCTTACAGAGTTAAAAAAAAAAAAATCTCAAAATCGTCACCCAAAGAAATATGGAATTAATGTGGTTGCGAGAATGAAATATGTTAGAGTTTTATCTTTACTGTGAATAATGCCTTTTTTCAAAGGAGACAATATGCAAATTTTAACCATACTCATACAGGTGCGTCTTGATGAATTGGATATTATTGAAAAGTTAATTTCTTGAGAACTTCATTAAAACCTTCCAAACTGATAAACTTCTAAACCAGGTCAAATTGAAGCAGTTATGTGTGCAAAGCAAATCGTGACAAAATACTGAGGTTTTCATTACATTTCTGTAATAAAATAGTTCTCCATAGGATTTTTAATAATTATAAGGACAAATTATTAAAATTAGCACAAATAAGCAATTGACATATTTTGCTGTGTGTGATATGATTCGATGAGCTTCACTTTCCTTAATTGATCTTCTGAAATTAATTAACTTTTCAATAATATTTGAGCTTAATATGGTGCACCTAATAACTACTGCTTGAAAAAAAATTGGATTACAGCTTTACCTTTGCCCACATGTACCTTACTCCTGAGTAAACAGAAAAGAGGTTGTCAGTCATCAGCTCATTCAAATCTTCAGGTTTATTAAAGCACAAGGGAAACTCTATAAAACTAATTTACACTCACTGATGAAATCCAGAATACTGGGGAATAATCTTGCAGGCCAGTGTTACTTTTATTTATTAAAAACATGTAAACCTTTTTCTCATGTGGTTACCAGCCTAATCGCTTCTCAGTCTTGCGTTTGAGCATATTTTTGCATAAACTAAGTGAAAATAAGGGTTTTATCAGGGCCATGTTGTGGGGGTCAACACATTTATACTCCATTCACACCTATGAGTGATTATGTGTGTTTAATGAACATGACGGTGAAAATACCACAGGGACAAGATTAAGAGACAAAATGCAAGTAAACTTGTCTCTTCTTATTGTGAAGTCCCATGCTAAATAACAATGTGTGGAAATTAGTTTCATCTATGAAATCCAATTTAATTTTGTACTGTTTATCATAAACAGATAAACATTTACCAATTTGTAAACAGAACTTAATAAACATAGCTTATTAAGTGGAATAAATAAATGCACAGGGCTGTTTTCATAGGTTTTTTTGAGCGTTAAAGTGAAAGAAATGCGTGATAATATTTTGAAATGTAGAATGAAATAGATCATAATTTAAAATAGCAGATAGGCCGGTATTTAATTATGTTTTGCATCTTTTCATAACACTGTTCACCTTTAGTTGGTGTTTGGAGGTCTGTGGCATTTAACCAAACCAGCTGCAAAGATTGGGATGCAGTCTAGTTAAAGTATAGACAGCCAAACGTTTCATACAAACACAGCTGCCAAAAATGGAATTCAAGCCTTATTATATTGCTTGCTGGTGTGTTAGTGAGTTTTGTTCAGCACTTGAGTCGCTGTGGGATTAAGAGGGCAACCTAGCTAAAGTACCGTGGAGTGCTCCAGCGTTTCTCCAGACATCAATTATTTTCTTCTTAGGTTTAAAACTAAAGTTTTTTTTTTTTTTTTTTTTTTTTAAAAAAGAAAAAAAAAAAAAAAAAAAAACCCCCAAATTTCCTTTTTGTTTTTCTTT
>NW_015112914.1:230957-238457 GCF_001443285.1 Poecilia latipinna
CAAACACAGCTGCCAAAAATGGAATTCAAGCCTTATTATATTGCTTGCTGGTGTGTTAGTGAGTTTTGTTCAGCACTTGAGTCGCTGTGGGATTAAGAGGGCAACCTAGCTAAAGTACCGGGGGGTGCTCCAGCGTTTCCCCAGAAATCAATTATTTTTTTTTTAGGTTTAAAACTAAAGTTTTTTTTTTTTTTTTTTTTTTTCAAAACTGACAAACTAACAATAACAAAAACTCCACAATTTCCTATGATGCTTCACTTTATGGCTTCTCCATAAAAATCCTATTTTTCATCAGCCATAAACAATTCAAATGAAAGGCATAAGGAAACTTATGTTACAATTTCTAATGAATTTATCAGACTATCTTAAAGTCGTCACATTATGGTAACATGAATTATTAAAAAATAAAGGTAGTTTTTGTTGTCTGTAGAACACTCCTAAACCATTTGCATCAGTGTTACAAAATGTAAAGTTCTCCATACATTTTGGCTTCAAATACAACAATTTTTAGAACACTGTAAAAAAGATCTTCGAAGCTGATTCAAGATATTTATAAACTCTGGTTGCCATGCTGACATGCAGAGAGTGGAAAATCTGTCTTTTTTTGGAAACGGTTATGCAGACACCCACACGGTGCCTTGTTGGGTCTATCAGTCACTGAATGTGTCAAATCATTGTGAGCTGTGTTGGGATAGAAAGAAATTCTCTCTCTATGTGAGACAAAAACATTTATCACAAAGGAATTGGTCAGTCTTAGCTATTTAACAGATAATCCTTAAGTTATTATTCGGTTGGCACACAGATACAAGTTAAAATCCCTTTCACTAGTCAATTATTCTCCAACCTGAACAATTTTCCAATGCAGTTTCCTCTTTAAGTTGTTTTTCTCTCCTATTTTATGTTTGTTGCAAATTTACTTTTTATGCATTTAGGATTAGCCTTTGCTACCTGGAGCCTTTCAATATATCTACCTGCATAAAAGTTTGTAGGATTATATTTAAATCCTTCTTTTAATGTGAGTTTCTTTATATTGTTCAAACTATAAGCAGCGCATTGACCTTTTCTCCCCTGCTACAAAAAAATGAAACCTTAAGTAATCACAAAGCTTAAGCAATTTTGACAATGCACTGTAAGAAATGCTTTTTATTTGGTTTGTATGCAAAACACCAGAAAAAGGGCATAAGTGTATCATGAAAGAAAAATAAACATACTGCCAGAGCAAAACAAAATGGTTTAGATCAAAATGTTCTAAAGTTCCTGTCAAACCCTAAATCCAACTAGACATTTATAACAAGATAAGGAAACTGATGTTTAGATACTTTGCATGACTAAGCCTGAGCTGTTTTACAAAGAATTGGCAAACATTTTATGATGTAAAAAGCTTATTGAGATACCATAAAAGTACAAATCTATTCTGTTAAATACTTTACCAAATCTACCAATTATTCATTTGTTTTCTTTAGATTTTCTCAAATATATCTTACAACTCCTGTGCATAATTTTCCCCACCTTTGTTTTTGTCTCCAGAGTTTATACTTAACTTACATCATATGTTATCTAAGCTGATGAGGAAAGAAGTTTGTGTCTGTTTCCCTGAGCTGAAAGGAACTCAGGATTTAACGCGGATTGGACACGAGGAAATTTGACAATCTAATATGCGTGCAATGACAGTGTCATGCCCGTGAGGATATAAACACTGTCAGAAGGGTTGCCAAAGCCCAGACAGCATGTTCCTGCAGGGTTGGTGGACCAAGGCTGGATTTGTTAGGGGATGAATTGGAGTGTGCACACATACACATATTCAAATACAGGCAGATGCACACAATGCATCTAATTGGCAGAAGACAGCTGCTGCCGACCAGAAAACGCATGTGAAAGTATACTCATCACTCTCTGGCCCGTGGGCAGCCACGCCACACTTAACAATTTCCCCCTTCTTGTAATGAGCACAAATGTGCAGCGAATTAATTTCCTGTCCAAAGTGTTTTATTTACACATCATGTGGCAACACAAAGGCTAACAACCTTTGATTGTCATAATCTTCTCATCAAAGATGCAAGATAACGTCTGGACTATAACTCAGTAATTCATTAGAGCTGCATTAAGTTGATGCGTCTCGTTTTTAAACAGTTTATAGTTTTATTGTGGTCCATTCAAGTTTATAGCATAGTTATACGCATATGTGCGCTCTCCTCGCAAAAAAGAAAATATCTCACACTAAAAGAAACTGAGATTTTTACTTTGCCATACTGAAAATGCAGGATCTTCATAGTTAGAAAAATAAAGTATAGATATGGAAAACAACAATACAAAAAGATGATGTTGCTTATTTAAGTGTATTTATTATAAAAATGCATGCTTTAAGAAATCCATGTTTATGTTTGTCTGATAAATTCACTACCAAAGTCCTTCATTTGGGTTTTTGTTTGATGAAGTTGTCTTATCTTATCTTTTTAAAGGAAGATTTTACGATAACTCTAACGTCTTGCAGAGTGACACTAAAATCCCTACAGTTTAGAGTTGCTTTTGAACCATAATAAATGGAACCTTAATCAATATATTTGATGTGTATTGATTATTTTAATAATGCAACTTGACAAAATGTATTATTGTTTTCCCAGTTGCTGACTGTGTTTTTGTATGTCTTCATGATGTAAAGCAGTTTAAACTGCCTTGTTGCTGAAATGTGCCATAAAAACAGATTTGATTAACTGAGTTTGACTGATGATGCATGTAACACTTCCAGCAGCTGAAAGTTTTTGTGTAGAAAATTTGACTTGGATTGAAAAAGATATGTTTTCTTCCTCTTTATTCAAGGTCGGGTTGAATAAATGGTAAGAAGCCCCAGGAAAGAAGTGCCGATATCTTTCTCTCTAGCAGCATTCAGCTGTTTCTGGGAGGATTCAGAGACATTCCAAGGGCAGAAGAGTTTTTTAGGCCTGCCAAGGTCCAGTATGCCAGAGTACCGGATATGACCCAGTGTGACATGTCTGGATAATCTTTAACTACAGATGTCTGTACATATGATTCAACAGAATCTGAGTCGATGGCGGGTGATTAAGTGTGATGGAGCTCCTCACCATCTGAAATTAACACTTCTTTGTCTGAAGGAAAATAAATTTAACATAAAGCATACCAAACTCATATTCAATCAATTAGAATATGCATTCCAGTGAGGCTCATTCGTCAGATCAAAACTGTTTGAAAATGGACGACCTTTAAGCAGGTATTAAACATAGTTTTCATAATTTGTATTAAAAATGTTTTTTTATTAGGCTTAAATAATATTATAATTCTAAATGTTATGTTTTTACTAACCATACGCAGAAAATAATTAACACAAATAAAGGCCTTCAAATATCCTGTGTAAATAATCTTTATGTGTTTCACTTATCTGTAAAGTTCCCAAAGTAAATATCATTTATTGAAGGAGTCTGTATGTATATACTCTCTTTTGTTATTTGTAGTTGCTATGCTGACTGTTATGCACTTCAGCAAGAGCTCTACCCAGCTAAATGTGTAAAAATTATAGATAAAAGGGATTCTATAATGCATCAACGTCTGGCAATCTACCATTATATCATTATCTAACTAACTGAAATATCTACTTTGTCTACTTAGTAGGTTACGAACTGGATTAAAAATCCAGCAATATATAAATACAGCAGGTCAATAATTGTATAATTTACTTACCTTTTCCTCCCATATTTCAGACTGCTGCTTCTCTTCTTGCTGTTGAAGTAAAGCAGAAGAGCAAAGTAGACCTGTAAGGTTCGGAGCTCTGGTTTCCTCTCACAGAGCAGTCTGACTGCCTAACGGGCCTCATGGTCTCCTTCTGTTGACTGACCAGCAGGGAATGAATGTGAGCTCAACAATTCAGTTATATTTAAATATACTGCATGCAGTAGAGATGCAGATAGTTGTGAAAGTATGGGATTGGCTGAATGTAAAATAGAAATGCATATATATTCTATGAAGATACATAAATAATGATGGCATTCTGCATGACTATTTTCTTAAAATATAAGAATTTTGTTGGTCATTACTCATGCCAACCCAGCTGTTTACTTCCTTCCTCTGTTAAACTGTGTAGCAAGTTGCTTTTCTGTACATGTTCATGTAATATTTATGACACAGCTGATATTATAGCTATGGTCTCAGCTGTGGAACAGTAACAACGTATTGTGAAGAAATCCTTTGTTTTTTGGAAGGAAGGTGGTTTCTACTCAGAAGGCAAACGTATCACATATGCAAACTCAAACCAGGCAGAAACGAAAGAGTTTTTTTCTCTTATCAGTGAATGCACCACACATATGCGCTACCAGATCATCCTAACTCAAGCAAAAAGACTGTGCTACTTCCAATAACATTTTATAAATAAATTCAGAACAACTTGGAATGGTTTTGAATTAATTAAAAAAAAAAAAGATCTTGTGATATGGCCCACCTCCAGATTTTAATGCTCCAAAAAGGAAAGAAATGTTACTCAGCTACAGTCCCATTTGTGAAACAGTGATTATGATGTAATTATGTTTTTTTTTTACTGGTTTTTATTTGTGCTGTCATATAACCCAGAGGATTTTCATGTACTGGAAGATTTTCTGTGATGCAGAGAAAGAGAGAGAGAGAGAGAGAGAGAGAGAGAGAGAGAGAGAGAGAGAGATTTTTAACTTTGGGTTGCTTGAGAAATTTCCTTTTGTTTTACTCTGATCATTTTTCCATTAAGCTGCAGTCGCAGTGTTTCCCATCGACCATGTTTGAAGTACAGTATCTGTGTTGCCTTTGGTGCCCTCTCTTTCGGAATAGTGCATGTACATGTGTATTGGGATCAAGGGTGCTCTTCTGCATTTTTACAAATATGCAACTATATGAATAAGAAATAAATAAGATAATTAATAGCTGAATCAAGGAGAAAGTAGAGCGTGACATTCGTTTGGGCTTCATACATCCTGAATCCCAAGGCAAGTAAAGCACAGCATGACTTTCATCATTTTGTCATTGCTGTAATATTTGATCTGTAGGGTTGCCATTTCTCTACAGAACAGATACCTTTAAGAGCTGATCAATGCTTTTTGGTATTCCAAAAGAATCTTTGGCGACCCGGCTTATGAGGTGATCAGACTGTGGATGGTGTATTGTGTAGCTGTGTGGGAACATTATTATCCAACGGTATCATATACTCCTATGTCATCAAAATAAAAGAGAAGATACATTATAATTTCACAGAAGATTGTAAAATGTTCAAATCATTGGGAAAGTAGAAGAAAGTATTTTTTTGCCATTTAAAACTTAAACATAAAATTGACAAAATTTGTGACTGGTAGGTCAGAGCTTTATACAATCTATATTAGGAAAGTGGACACATCATCGACCGTTGCATCTGCAGTTAGAATTAACATAATAATCTGGATCTTTGTGCCCTTGTTGGCCTTTGTTGTGGAGATGATAGAGGGCATCTATCTGAATGGATGTGGAGAGGCTGAGCAGCTCACATCCCACAATGGGCCTATGATTCACATTTACTATTGTCATATATTGATCTGGTTAGCCAGAATTGTCACAGTGAATGAATTGTAGGAGTATTTATGCCCAGTTATTGAAGAGAGAGGGCATCAGTTATAGCTGAGGCAATATTTATGCATTAGAGGAGCCATTTAGGGTGTGTGTGAAAGGGTTACATTTGAGTAGAGGAAACAAATGGTTTGATTGTTAACAAAGCTGAACAATAGTTGTCACAAGTCATATGCATAGCTGTTTTTTTTCTTTTGCTGTCATTTAGATAAATTAGCTAATGCAACAGATGCCCCTCCCTAGTCCTTCTCTCATTTCTCTCACTTACATATCATCTATGCCCTGTAGATGGAAGCAAAGTCCCGTGGACAGAGAGAGAAATTTGGGTTGATGTAAGTTTTTCCACACGATGAGTGGCACACTTGAAGCTTCTCTGCTGGCAGACAGGTCCTTTAAACTCTCTTCAATCAAGTTTCCATAAAGGCAGAAAGTGACCCAGTTCTCCTTACGATGGGGGGTGGGGGGGGCGTCGCATGAGCATCATTCTGAAGTGACAGATATCGCAGTTTCAGATCCAATCGACCACAAGCCTGACAGGGAGAGCAGGAGTAGGGGAGAAAATAGCCTTGGAGAGAGGGAAAATGAGAAGGAGGGCACTGGTACTGAGAGGCTACAGATTTGATTAGCAAATGCAGTTTACCAGAAACCCTGAGGTCTTGAAAACACAAATGAAATAAAAGCAGATGGTTGACTCAGGCTTTCTGTGCAACTTTCCCCCTCCTGGACTCCTTGATCAAACTGTGAACTTGGAGTTTAATGCCTTAGGTGCATGCGACTCCGGCTCTTTCTTGTTCTCTCCATCGCTCCATCTCCCTCTCTAATTAATGCTTAGCTATGTGAACCCAGGATTAGATCAGGCCAGGGAAATCAATGCCTGACAGCACACAAAAGATGAGGGGAGCCATAGGCATGCTGTCACGTTTTAATCAGGGTGGGTATGGACTGGAGAGGGGTGATAGTTACTCTAAGTGTGTCACGTCAATGCTTATTTGTGTCCACACATGTAAGCGGGCTTTTAGGGACGTTGTCTGTGGGAGAGTTTGGACCCTGAAGTTCCCACTAATCCAGCTGATCCCTGAAAGTCTTGAAAGCGCTCGTGGCTGTGGTGGCTAAGCAGGAGTGTGACCTCAGCAGCAGTAGTCGTGGGAATGGAAGGTACAAGAATATGTGAATCTAGGACAGCAGCTTCCCGTTTTGATTTATTAACTGTTGTTGCAAAACTGTATGAAGAAAAACATTGAATATGTTTGAGAGCCCCCTCATTTTTCATCATAAGGTTGTTTTCCAGTCTTCCAGTGTTTCACCCTAACTCAGAATGTTGTAAAGCTAAATGATATCAAAGTCCAACGCTGTGATCTATAAGTTCTTATGGAAGTTCTTGAGAATGACTATGCTTTGCAAAAGTATGTATACCCCTTAAACTTTTTCATATTTTCATATTCAGACTTGAATGTTGCATAGTCTGATCTTATGCACTGCAATTATGTGTCATAAAGCAACACAAAATAATTCATAAACGTGAAGAGGAAAGACACTGGTACATTATTTTCAAAACATTTTACAAATAAAATTCTGAAAATTGTGGCATCCATTTGTATGTTGCCTCTGTTACTCTGATTCCCCTAAATAAAAATCTAACACAACCAAATTAAAAAAGCCAGGGTTCAACATTGTGTAATTTATTCTCAGTTTAAACACTTGCCTACAGAAGGAGTGAGGTATTTTTTACAGAACATTAGTGGATTAGTGAACAAATAGGGTCATAGAGTTTGAAAACGATGCATCATTTTCCTTCCACTTAAGAGCGCTGCACTACTTGGTATTGGTTTATCAAATAAAATCACAACAAAAGGCAATTAAGTTTGTGGTTGCTATGTGTCAACATTTTGATGGTAGATCAAAATAAAAGGTAAAAAAAAGCAAACATTC
>NW_015112914.1:242780-253407 GCF_001443285.1 Poecilia latipinna
CACACACACTGCCCTCACCTTGTCTCTCAAGTCCAAGGGACAAAAAACAGACAGAGGCAGGATAGAATGGGTTTTTCTCAGTACTTCTGAGTGTTTTGTTTTTTCCACAGCTCCTGAAGAAAAATTCAGAACAAGAGAGCTCACATTCCCTTCATTGGTTTCCACTTCACTGAGACTGAATGTGACTGTTAGAGGCATGATTCTGCAGTATTTTATTGAAATAAACAGCCCAGCAGGCCTTTCTCCAACGATTTGAGACTAATCAGAACCTGCTATCAGTGGACCTGAAGGTACCATCTGCCCCAAATACAACAAGCTTTGACCGGACAGATGTTGGAGGATGTGCATAGCTAATGGATCAGAGAGGAAGACAGGAAGGGGAAATGGGAAAAGATCAGGTGTGATAATAAATGAAGAGGGAATATAAATTGGAATTTGCATATAGAATTGAGACTAAAATTAAACAATAAGATTGAATGGAGAGTAGTACTCACCTGAAAATGAATTTTCATATTTTTTTAAATATTAAAATATATTACATGTCTACTGGGAAAGGACACTGCTTTGATGTGAATATGCACAAGTCCCTGGCAGTCTTACCAGTTCAGTTCACTAGTATGTTTAACATGTGTGAGTCTGAGCTGAATGATGATACACAGAAATGAGACAACTCAGCATTCATACATTCCCATGAATAAAAAAATCCTTCTTTACAGATTTGATCACTTGGAGAACTTGACATCTAAAGATTTAAAACTGTGTTTGAGGCATAAAATGTAAAATCTTATGCAATAAATAACTTATTCAATGGAGGGAAAATATGAAAAAGCAAAAAGCTGCAATTACATGTTGGTTAAGTCTTATTAAGGTAACGGTTGCTACTACACAAACTTCCCCTGAAATACAATCACAAATGTGAAATACAATTTAGCTATCCTGAACCTTAATCCAAGCCAGGAAAAAATATAGATCTACTAGATATGATCTAGTAGAAGAAAATGTTAAACTGTGGTGAGGCCAAACGTAACGTTGCCATTTTGGTCATATCCAACTCTGTGCATCACTAAAAGAACATCATCCACATATGGATGATTAATTTTGGCAAAAGAAAAAAAAAAGTGGGTTCAAAAATATATCCAGATCAAAGAATAATCTCAATTACAGGGGAAATTAAAGTATCAGTAATTGGCTAATTGGACTATATGTTTTCAACTGAAATAATTGTTTAGATTTTATTTGTATTGTACAGGATACTTATTATTTGGGAGAAATATTTTGAAACTATTCAACACAGAACCTTTTTCTACATAACTAAAAATATCCCTTTTACCTGGGTGGAATCACTTTTGAGAGTTTCTGTGGAAGCATACTCAGATGATTATTAATGTGGAAACAATCAAGTCTATAACAGCTGCTGAAAGAAAACCAGCTGCAGCATACTTCCTTCTGCTAAGAAGAAAAAACAAAATCAAAAGGTCAAATGAGATGAAAAAGTTATTAGAGGACACATACTGCACAAGTGTTTCTCTCTCTATATTATTTTCAGTGAGAACAGATAATCTTAGCTGAGCATCAGTAGCAACTGAGATTTAAAAATAGGTTCCCCCTTAAAGTATCAGTGGGGGTAGATGGTCCTACATATTCTTCTGAAATGCTTTATTCTAATAAGGGCCTAACTGGAGCATTAAACAGATAAATTAAACAATGCTCAAAAGCAAATGGGATAGTAGTACACTGCCTTTTAGATGTAGTTCTGATTTGGTTAAATTATTTGGAGTGTTAGAACATAAAGGCTTAGGAGGGTTTGTCAAATGTGCAGTAAGGCAATTTTGGTATTTGGCTGAATTTGAGTCATTTTCTTTGCCTGTTGAACAGAACCATCTTTTGGTCTGGGACTTCTGTCAATGCATTAGCAAGTGGAGTAAAAATATGTGAACAGACACAAACTGTAACATGGGTGGCACCAGAATATTCAGCAAACGTGGTAAACGTAAAAAAGGGAGTTCATGTTCTATCTAAGCTGTCTATGTCAGTGTCAGCCTCAGTATTCAAAATTCACACTAAACTGTGGCACTCTTATATCATTTTATTGGTTCCATTTTAATATTTTTAAGAATGTTTTTAAATTTTCAGTCATTTATTAGTTTTGTCATTTTATCTTTTTTATCAGTAGGTGAGTGTTACTAGATTAGTGAGTTTGTTGGATAACGTATTTAAATGTACAGTTGAAGTCTTATTAAATTCTTATATAATATAGAGAAGTTGTCTGTATTTATTCCATACTCATCTGCATTATCTTGTTTATCAAAGAATGTCAGTGATGCTCTTATATCTTCATCTATAACTTTTAAACCTAAGATTTATCAGGTTGGTTTTATAGACAGAGACTAAGTTATTGGATCATTATCCTCCTGATCATCAGGTGGTGCCTCAACTTTGTAATTTTAATCTACATCACAGGGAATATTTTGTTATCCATAGTCAAGACTAGACTTTTACTGTCACAACAATGTGCATAACTATATATCTCATAGAAAAGAATTGCCAGGTTCTGCTGTGTAAGTGTGTATGTTGTGTGAGTGCAAACCTCTGACTCTGTTCCCGTTTGGCAGCTGGTGTGTCTGGGCTGCTGCCTCCTGCACACCTGCAGGAGATTCCCTCATTTGATGGAGACACTAAAACCTACAGAACGTCTTCTCTTCACCTGATGATTCCTGGTAAACCTTTGCCAACATTTCTCTTAGATTCTACCAGAGTTACCTTCACATCTCTAGTGCTTTTTCTGAAAATGTTTTTGCCATTTTTGTGAAAACCCCTTTTGCTCTGCTGACTTTGTTCCTTCTAATTTGATTACTCAGGTGACTGATCACTTAGAGGTTCCACCTCCATCTGCCCTCAGAGAATCTCCTTGCACTATCTGTCACGAACGCTGACTGCAGTTTCTCGCTCTCTGTCACGGCTTGCCCGCCCGCTCCCCAACACTCCACGCCCACCTGCTAAATGCTTCCAGCTTCTGGCTCATATAACCTGGATTCTTTCAGCACACTCACCTTCAGGATCTACAGACTCCTCCAAACAATCTCCTCTGACAAAGTTAGCTCCTTCCCCCATGCCATGCATTACCATCCACCTGTGTGACTGGATCTAACTTCACCTCACTCTTAAAGTTGCCATGGATTCAATTCATTACCCAATCAAGTTAGGACAAAGTCAGGCTAGATATACCAGCAGCTACCTCCATAAAGTGACTTTATGACCTTAGCATCAGCTAGGAAAAAGCATGATGAGAACCACAGGTCTGGAAACCCAGACAGGTTTGCTGAGAGTTGACAACCAGATGTGGACTACTCTGAGGAGTTTTGCTTCTGATCTGGCACTTTCCTGGTTGTTGTTGGTAAAACTGACAGACACAAAAACCCCAAATTACACTCCACAGAAGTTATGAACCTATTAAAGTCAATAGGAGCATCGGCACTGGCTCCACAGTGCTGTGCTGCACCTCCGCACCATCATCTGGCAAAATTAGTACCGAGTCTATTTTTACCGGATGCCAAAACAAGTGCAGAGTCCATCTAAAACAATCACACCGCACTAATAGGAAAATGAATGAGCATTTTTAAATGATTCCCAAAAGACAGATGACATCTTCTTAAAATCTTAGTTATATTAGTAAATATGGGGAAATATTTAAACATACATGCTTTCGAAATTGGTCATTGGAGTAGAGCGCAGTCACATGCAGTGTAAATCTGCATGTCACATGCAGAGTTTGCAACCTTTAAATTCTCTCGTTTTTCCCACATATAATTTTGCCTGAAATTACTGTCTGGCATTATAATTCATAATTGGACAATAAAAAATAAATTGATGCGCTCAGATGCTAAAATCAAAGTGCAACATTTGCTTTTATTTATTTTTTTATGTTTTACAATGGTATCACAGTAATTAGTCAAACCAATAATAATTAAATAGCCTTGCTAGTAAATGATCACACTTGTTAGTGAGGCTGAAGACCTTGGTCACATAATGGACAAAGTATTTTAAATGTAATGGAAAAAGTCTTCTAAAAAACATTTAAATGTCTTTTGAAGTCAAATGACAGAGGAAGTTAAGGCACAAAGATTAGTGTTGAAAAAAGGGAGTAAGACAGGAAGAGTGGGGGGCAGAGGGGAGTTAAGATGACAGAAAAGAAACAAATATTGGAGAGAAGCACCAGCGGAGCATGAGATGAGATGAAGAGTGTGAAAACTTGGCTGAGAAGTGAGACAGACCGTTTAGAGAACTAAAGAAATAACTGAACACGAAGTAAAGCTGTGTGATATGGTCAGCAAATTTACAGATCAAAACAACGTGATGACTTACTCACAAAACTCATCTTAAAGTGACAGATATCTCTGGGAATAAATCTTATTTCTCTTATTTCCTTGAACTGTTTAATAAAGACGTGTTGCTATGAGAGTGGCCTCCTGTAAAAAAGTGAAGGATGACACTTTTCAAATAAATAAATGTGCGTAAAGCATCATTTATGTTGATTTGCATTTCTCTTAGAGCTTCTTAAATCTGTTCGCATGTTCATTTACACACCCAAGCTCTTCATCTACTTATTTGTCAAAGTCTTGCACAGCATTTACATGCATTGCCAAACACAGATGAATATTATGATACAAAAGCAAGATGTTTTTGTTGCCATGATTTTTCAAAATAACTTTTTCAATATAATACTCCAGAGCACCAGCACCTTCAATAAAACCAGCTAACATGTGGACTTTATTGCAGCCGTTTATCACTTGAGGGTGGATGTCTGTCCCTCATAGTTGAAGCTTAATCAACTGAGTAAGACTGGAGTCGCAGTAGAAGATGCAGTTGTTCAACTTCTGCTGGTTTTGGTTGAAGAGATTCTACAAATCAGAATAAACTGCAGAACAATAGCTAATACAATAAAACAGACAATACTCAATCAGGACTGCTGTAAGAACAAAACGATCTGATGTACCAAAGTTAACATAAAAAAATAGCTTCAACTTTAAGATAAAAGTTTGTAATAAAGTTACACAAAAAAATAAAACACTCTGCTCACAAAGACCTTGTTAAAGGACTTTCTGATTTTTATCTTGAAATGAGCTATATAAATAAAGTTTAATGCTTCTGGTTTTAACTTTTTAGTTGTAACAGCAGGAAATAGTTTTTCAGCAGAAGCACTACAACAAAAAATGTTAGCTGATAGCACCAACAATATGTGTACAGTATGTCTCCATGCTTGGTTCTGGTTCTGGGGATGCAGAGCAGAACCAGAACCAGAAGACCTGAGTGATCTGGAGGGTTGATAGAGCAATAGCAGGTGTTTAATGTATTTTGGTGCTAAGCCTTTTCAGTGCTTTATAAACTAACAGAAGTATTTTAAAATCAGTTTTCTGGGAGCCAGTGTAAGGGCTTTCAAACTTCCTGGTTTTAGTGAGAATGCAAGCAGTAGAAAGAAAAACTCATAACATGGTTGTTTCTTGCAGAACAGCTATGTTATAAGCTCCCTGCTGCCCAGCCACTACTGCAAAACATGCTGCATTACGAGCATGATCAGTGCAATTATCAACAACTCTAATGTAACAAATGGATTATATCTCTGACAGGCAAATAGTAGGTTAATAATAATAATACTCAAGGTTACACAATTTTGTCAGAAAGAAAAGGAAAATCAATAATTTTCTTTTCTACATTTAGTGCACAAAATGCATGACAAACTAACCAGCCTTTGAGGATTCATTTCTTTATCCTGAAGAAAAGGCTTTACAAGCTTATGGCTGCTTGACCAGAGTTGTTTTGTTTCTAATTAGTCTGACCTTATATATGTTTTTGCTGACATGACGCTTTGTATTTTACACAGACAACTCATAATAAAGGCTGCTTTAAACTGGTAAGGCAAACAGAAGTTTTCAGTTTCAGTTGTGTGCATAAAACTATTGCTAATGTTTTCTTTGAAGAACTTTTTAATAGTCGTCTTACAAACGCGTACATAAAGTCTCCAATTATATTGGAGGTCTAGTATGCCTGTACAAAACAAAAAATATATAGTTTTTGGAGCAGAGGTCTTACAATGACTGGAGGTTTAATTTAAGCTTTGTGTGTGATTAGAATGTGTAAAATTGTTGGAGCGTGTTAATTACAACCATTTCTGCAGATGTTTCACTGCAAACATCAAGTAGAGTCTCAAAGGTCAAAGCTATAAAAAGGATCACATATTAATCTCCAAAAAAACTGCTCCCCTGTGTAGTGTAAACTTGATGCAATGATTAGAAAATGAGGCTGCCATTTTCTTTTCTTTCTTACCTGCTCAGTGGAGGTTGTCTGATTTCAGCCAGCCGTGCTGTTAAGAGAGATTCTCCAACATCCATATACTGAAGTGCATCTCAGTGCATCCATTATTTTTATGGTCTGTGAAACTAAACTAATAAAACCCTCATTTAGAGTATTAAAAATGAGTCACCTTATCCTTCTGAGTCTCTGCTGAATCAGCACTGTCGTAATCAGCCGGAGACTCACCTCCTTCTGCATCTCATGCCAAGCTGCAATCAATTCTCTTTTCGTCAGAAATACACAACGAAGAAATGGTGAGCCTGAAGTATGTTTTATTCTTACTATTTATAGAAGGAGGGAATACACATTGCTGAGCTCCCATAAATGTTCTCCAGTTATTTATAATTATATGCATCAGGCATAAGCAGCGTTTTGATGTTAATGACAATAAAACATATCATTTAATAAATATAAATCTGTTTTTTGCTTGGTGCATCTATCTTTTAACTGACTTTGAAGATGAAGCAGAAATGTTCTTTATTTTCTGACATTTTCAAATGTGATCAATGAATACATCGCTGTTTATACCACTATACATCATCAGTGCAGCTCTAGCAAATATTTTAAGACATAGTGAAAGGTGAAAATAGAGGGTTGATGTTTAACATAAATAAAAACACGTACATGTAATTGCTGACAAACATAGTATCTTGAGAAATAAAGGTAAATATAAAATCTGAGCTCTTCTTCTCATAGTCTCACAAAACAAGATTTCCTCATGTAAACAAATAATAGTAAAGACAAATTAAAATAAAAGTAAAACTAGAGAATGATGAATAATGATGAATGAATAATCAAAACGATTTAACTCGCCGTTCAAATTGAATGGTGTTTTAATTATTTAATCTTAAAAGGATTCAATCAATGCAAGATGTTTAGAAAGTCTAATAAGTAAAAAGGAGGAATACAGTCCAAACTCAGCCTGCAATTTAATAAGGAGCAAATAATTCATCACACAGAGAGCCAACTGTGGCAGGAATGACCTTCAACAGAAACCAGTTGGTTCCTTTTGCAGCACTAACTTCCGACTGAGTAAATTACTATTCCAATTAGGTATTACTTTATAATCGCTTACAGGTGAAGGGAAATAAACTGATTATATATTCATCATTACATTTTTTAGTATGTGGAATAATATTAAGCAGCAAGGGAGCATTTTATTCTGAAAGTTGATGTGCTGGAAGCAGAAGAAATGGTTTAGCAGAAGGATTTGACCTGATGATGGTACCATGGGTCAAAGCATTCCCAAAGCTGAAACGTTTGGCTTGTACCGAATCAGCTGTGGTCAGTATCTATCAAAAACAGTCCAAAAAGGGAACAGATTACTCAGGGTGATGCCTTTCTACTCAAGTAGAACAAATAATAGGCACATGAGCAACAAATGAGGTGCCCGATCCGATGAAGCATTTTTTTCTTTTACATGGATGTATGTCACTCACCTGGGGAGCACAAGGCACCAGGCGGCACTATGAGACAAAGGCAGGCCGGTGGAGTCGCTGTGTTGCTTTGGCTGCTGCCTTGTTGGGAATTTTTGGGTGCCGCCATCTATTTGGATGTTACATTCACTCATGTCCCCTATGTTTTACAGACCATGCACACCCTTATGAGAACTGTATTCCCTGATGGCGCACAATGCATTCAGAAGCACGGTGCACTGTGCTATAAGGAAAAATAGTTTTGGATTAGTCTGAGGGTCCTGCAACAGATTTGAGGTTTTGACTTGGTATGAACCAATGTTAGATTTTCAGTCTAGTTTGCTATCATGGCAAACAAACTTCCAGTAATCAGTCATTCTACACACCACTTCTGGCATTTTTCTGATAACTGTAATTCATTTAAGATAATGAAATAATTGACTTCACGTACATTGGTTTAAAAGAAAAATATTGCTACTAGTGTAATTAGTTTTGCTTTTGATTATTTGCAGCCGATTTGTTTTGGCCCACAGGATCATCTGTGTAATGTGGCCAACAAAAAGTCCCTCAATCTCCTTGTAAGTCAGCCCTATGTCACAGTCTGACATCTCTTAACACCTTTAGCTGACCATCAATCAACAGGTGCTGCTGCTGTTTGAGCAGAGCTACAGTTTAATTAACAGCTCTGATTTTCATTGGGGTATTCATCTATTGGTCTATAGATGACCTCTATTGGGACTAATTTTGTGTGAAAAGGTTTTCATTCATCCCTTAACCCCTATGTGGTCTGGTGATATGAAGACAGCACAACAAAAATAAGGTTAAAAAGGGTTTAAATTTTACCCAAATTAGTGGCCTTCTGAGTTTATGCCTTCGATTGACAACAGACTCAACCAGATATAATAAACTTTACTGCAGAGTGGCAAGCATTTGTTTTGCGTCTTTACTCTGCTTCCCTCCTCTGATGCTTTAAATAGTCTGAGCAATCACATCGACAGCCCCAGAGACCACAAACCCACTGCAGAGCCCGAGACTCATGGCATTTAAATAAATAAAAACCAGGCAAACGGAGAAAGCGATGTTTGATAATGCAGGGAGAGGATGAAGGAGTGCAGGAGATTAGCTGGAGATATGCTGTATGCTGATGGGGAAGAAATGTGGTGTGCACCAAGCAAGAGGAATAAATAAGAGAGGAACCACCTCGGGTTTAGAGCTGATGATGGGCTGGGAGGAGATTTAATGCAGATAAGGTATTTCATCTTCTCTGGAGCTAACTAGCACAAAGCTTTATTAGTGTGACTTTTTTTTTAAACTCCTGTAAACTTACTGACACACTGCTTCCTATCTTTGAACTTTGGTTTTTCATTTTTTAGACAGTAAGGCCTGTCATGTATTTGACGTATTTGTGCTACTTTTAATATTTGTCTTGGGACAATCAGTGCAGAATCCACAGTTTTTAATTGTGCCAGAATGGTGTACATTTTTTATTATTTTTCTGTAACATCACTGTCTTGCTTCATTTATTTTTTTCTAGATTTAGAGATCAATTGATCAAGATCTGCTGATAAATGTCCCTCATTCTTTTCTGATTAATTTATTAGCTATGTTAATAAAAAAATAAAGGGAAACCATCTATTCAGCATGTCCAGATGTCTGAAAGCATCTTCATTATTATTTTAGGGTCACTGCTGAGTGTTGGGTAGCACATCTAAAAAACTGTACCATTCAAAGAAGGCAGTGAATCTAAATGCCTAATTCAATTCATTTTAACATTTTACTTAGTACAGAAAATATCGTCTAAAGTCACTTTACAGAAAGAAGAAAAAAAAAAAAACATCAAAACAAATTCACAATCAGGTACATTCCAATTCTGCATCAAACAATGAAGTCATGTTAAGTTTTTTTCAAGGAATCCCAATAGATTGCATCAATTCACTGACCTGTGGCCAATGCGCCTCCTGGATGAGCAAATGCTGGACAGTAGATTTTATCAGATTGTTCACTTTATAGCAACTCATCACTCTAAGCATGCATGTAGTGACAGCAGACAGGAAACTCCCCTTTAACGAGAAGAAACCTCCAGCAGAACCTGGTGACAAGCAGGTCAATGAGAAAATACCGAAACATGTTAACATTAAGCCAAACATAAGCAGAAGGTCCAGAGCAGAGCCAGCCACGACCATATGCAATATAGGCAAAGACTGGGCGCAGTGGATTTATAGGGGTGCACTAAGGGCAAGTTTTTTTCACACTGACAACCAACACTGCTCTGTGTACTATTATTTTGTGATATTACCAAAACCCACTAGAGCATATATGAAGCATCATTCAAAAGGAACACCCTTCAGCAGTGCGCAGTCTTCTGCTGGCCAGACAGCATACAGAGAACACAGCTCAGTTTAACGAGCGAGCAGGCAGCCAGCCCAACAGACAGTGATGGCTCTGGCTTTAAGCACACACCAACCAGCCAGCCTCGGTCATCAATCTACAGCATATTTACAGTAAAAAAAGTTAACATGACATCATGTCAAAATGCCAAAGCTGTCAGATGCTCAGGAAGAAAGACAAGAAAAGAGGAGGCAAAACAGGAGAAACACAGATAATTCAAGTGTTTGTTGTTGAAAGTTAATGCTTAATGTTGTATTTCTAGCTAGCTTTACTGAAGCAGAAGATTGAGAGAGCTCAGTGTTACCTGCAGCAGGTTGATTAGCTAAATATAGTTCACTTTGGAGGATAATGGAGTAAACATTGCTAATTAAGCAATGTTTACTCCAATGGATGGAAAGATAATAGCAAGAGCTATCAACAGTGACTCCCACCTTAGGGGAGGTTAGAAAGTATTCTGGCGTAGGAATAGCCGAATT
>NW_015112914.1:256868-257979 GCF_001443285.1 Poecilia latipinna
ATATATATATATATATATATATATATAGTTATATATAGTTATATATATATATAGTTTTATTCAATAATAAAACTGCTTTGCAGGTATATCTACATTAATGGGTAAATTGTCATAAAGCTATTTAGGTAATTCAGTTCAAAAAGTACAACTCTTATATCATAAAGCTGTATTACACGTACTGATATGTTTCAAAGCATTTATTTCTGTTCATTCAGATAATTATGGTTCACGGTGAATAAAAGTTATGTTTCCCAGAACACCAGACTATTACACAAAACCAACCAAGAAATATAGAAATACTGTGCAATCATTGAGAATACTATAGACTTTATATCTGTTCAACAAACAGTTATTGTTACTAAATCGAACTGCTCGAGTCGCTGGCTGCTGTCTTTATACAGCAGGAATCACATTAACGAAGAGCTGGATGAAAAAAAAAAGTGTAGCAGAAAAAGTTCACAAGAAACAGGAATGGATACAGCCTTGAGTGGAGGAAAGGGTGGAGAGGGACACAATCCAAGGTTTTTATTGTTATTACACTCAGTGATGATTTGGGAGCCCTGTCATCTGCTGCTGGTGGTCCACTGTGTTTTATTAAGTCCACAGTCACCACGGCTGTCTACCAGGACGTTTCAGAGCACTTCAACCTTCCTTCTCCTAAAAAGCTTCTTGGAGATGTTAATTAGATTTTACCAACCCTGCCAAAAGTACTAAACCCTGGTTCAATGATCATGAAATCACCGCTTGACTTGTCTGACCAAAACCTTTATAAAGAGGAAGATTAGAGACCCAACAATGGAGATGAGCTGAAGGTCTTTATTAAATCAACATTGACAACATCAACACCTCTGGTTGATCACCATGCTACGCTCCATTGATGCAGTAAGTTATGCGTCAGCAGACTAAAACCAAACAAATGTACATGGAGGTTTTCTAGTTATCTGGGAGAATTTCAGGTTTTAGCTATTGAACAGCCATAATCATCAAAACTCATAAAATAGGAGCTTGAAATACTTGATACTACCCTGTATGCCACGTGTCAAACTCAAGGCCCGCGGGCCACATGTGGCCCTCCATGTCATTTTATGTGGCCCGCCCAGCATTTTATAGG
>NW_015112914.1:263654-273633 GCF_001443285.1 Poecilia latipinna
TTGTACCGTCAATGTGGCCCGTTGAGGGTGGCCAATATACTGAAGTGGCCCTTGGTGAAATTGAGTTTGACACCCCTGCTGTATGCCATAACTCTATTTGTCTTTCTCTTCTTGAATCAATGAAATGAACATATTTTAAAGATAGTCATATTTTAGATGAACCTGTAAAGCAGAAACGTCAATATTTTCTCCAGTTCCGACAAATAAATACATTAATCTTGTAGTATTTTCCTTTGTACTGCTTAAAAAAAAGATACTTCTCATCCGAAGTCAGAAGGCCTTTTTTATTAACTGGACTTGTAAAAACTGCCCGTGATCAGACGTCACCACCATTTGTGGCCAGCAGACCTCAACAATGTTCCTCGTAGTGGTAATGAAATCTCCATTAAGGCCACATCGGGGCCGCTCACTCGACAACCGTCTCTTACTCCTGAAATCTAATGGCCATTAGACTTCAGCACCGAACAGGCCCTGACAACTGCAGCTGCTCATGACAGTTTAATCAAATGCTGCAAGCAGCTTTGGGGTTTTCACAATGTTCCTTGCATGTAACTGTGTTTACATGAAACGTTGATGAGTGTGTAAGTGCTGTACACTTGCATGCTGACATTGAGACATTGCTGGGACTTGTCTCATTAGAAAACTTCATACCATGAAATTGTCTTTTCGTTTTCATGTTTAATACGTATAAGCCTATCAATTGATTAATGAATACATAGTTACAATATGAACAATACTCAACTGTGAAATTCCCATCTGAATGAATTACCTTTTAACAGACACATTGCTAAGGCTTCAGTTTTCAAGTCATAGGTGAAATATTCACAGTTTTCAGCATATTGCTTTGCTTCAGTGCTTAGGCACTAAAAATAGTTTGTACCTAAAATAATAATGCTTGTGAAGCATCAACAATTCTAAGCTGTACATAAGTACATTTTAATAGGATGTACCATTCATATGCTGTTGTTTGGTGTCCACTGCAGCTTTGGTTTTCCGCTGGCATTTTCCTAGAAAAAGTTCAGTTTAGATGTTATCAGACTTTGCTGTGTCCCCCAGCTGGATAAAGCAAACATACTAGATTCTATTGTGTTTTCTTTCTATGGTGTATTTTTTGTCACTCTTATAAAAAGAACAAATTTGCTGAATGCAGTACCAACAGTTGTCATGCCAACAGATTCTTCTAGCTCAGCTGTGGATGTCTAATGTTTATTTTTGCTCCGCTCATCAGTTTAAGTGGGCATGTCTTGGTGCATTTATGTGAAGGTGTTGTTGGATGATGAATTGAAATGTTAAAAATGATAGGATCAGTCAGGGACATTGTTCACTTTTTAAACTACTTCTTAAACTTCAGTTTTTGTGGTTCCCATGTAATAAAATGTGAAAAACTATGTCAGTATAAAAGCAGAAAATGTCCACGTATACTACACTCCTGGACCAGTTTTCTGTTGAATTTCAACACTGGTCTAAAGCAGTTGTTTGAATTCAGAGCAGTGGACTTAAAGAATGGTGTAAATATAAGTGATAAGAGCTAATAGCCATGAACTGCTTTAAGAATGTCAAGTTTTCCTTCTACCTATAGGGTAGTGAGGCCACGTTTCCGTTGTTTTAAGGGATATTTATATATGCATTGTTTGAGGGAGTGCAAATTATCAGTCACCGTTGACGGGCTGCTGATATGGCTGATTTATTGTCAGAATTTGATGAATGCTTAGTGTTAGACATGGTGAAGATGAACCAAGTGTGATAGGAAGAGAGGAGAGACTATAACCACGAAGCTGTAACAAAGTTTGGCCTGTTTGTAACTTTGCTGCATCATCTTGAAGGGTATATGGTACATGAAGAGTATAAGAAAATGATTTACAATTTTGAAGACAGGGTAAGAGGTTAGCTCTGAGCTCTGTAATTGACTAAATCAGATTTTCTATTTGTTCTGTGAAAAGAATGCCACATTTACTGAAAAAATACATTTTTATTAGATACCAAGGCACTAATCCAGAACCTTAATATATTTTTTGTGAAAGCATCATTACATTTTTGAAATCTTCATTTATTAAAAGCAATCAGAACCATTTTGACTGAAGAGAAAAGGGAAAAAATGACTTGACAGGATTAAGAAATTGCTGAATGACAAAAGAAGACATGAGTAGCAGGTGTAGTTGATGAACCAGCTACAGGCCACAGCAGACTGTTGGAAACTTGTCCCAAGTGACGATATACATGGTCAGCTCTGGGCCATCCATCTGCTCTCCCAGAGTGAGGATGTTGTTTTGTATGTCTAGATTAGTGGTAGGATGGGCACCACTGTGAGAGCCAAAGACGTGCAGCCTGATGTACAATGTGTCAGTGATTTATAGCTCATGATGTTCCTGTTGGCCGGGAACCTGAACAATGGCTGGTGCCAGTGACATTAATTCCCTATGCCTTTATGAATTAATACAAATTAATGGGATGTCCAGGTGTGAAGCATAAAGTGACGCTAAAATGGTAGAAAGAGTATTGAAGTGTCCTTTGCTGGCCATTTCAATATCCACACTAAGATATGCTTTTATAGCAGTAGAATAACTTTGCAGTGGAAACATGGTGAGGGAGGAGTTCAGTGAGGCCATAGGAAATTGTTTCTGTACGGCTTCCAGCTGATTCTGGTCTCAGGGTCTCGTTCCCCAAATGGGGACAAAATGGAGCAGAGAAACGAGAGATGGACTGGTGCTACACATTTGTGTACGTCCATCTGGGTCTTTAGTGCGTCTAGAAACAGTCCAGCCACTAAAGAAACCATCCAGCTATTTTTCATCAATAATTAAGTGGTTTTTGTCTCAGGACAAGGAGCTGTTTCAAAAACCTGACGATTATTAAGCTTCTTCTTAAAGAAGCTTACAATATGCTGAACTAACCAGGTGAAATGTCATCATCTGAGAAAGAGTTTGCAATAAAAAAATGTAGTTGACATGTTTTTATAGCCTAGTCTGACTTGTTCAAGGAAGCATAATAGATCTTTTTAATCTTGCACTTACTCATCAAGGTTGTTCTCCTTTCATCAAGATAAAATCGCTATTATTTGCTCGAGATCATTTTGTTAAATCTTGTTAATTTTTATCATTTCAAATGAGTTACCATTCAGAACAAGGCTTTCTGCTGGAATACGCTACACTGAGAAGAGAAACTCTTGCTTATGTCTGCTCTAAGCTCCATGTCTAAGTGCATAAAATGTTTTGGGGACAGAGAATCCTGTCTCAACCAGATACAACACGTGTCAAAAATACAAATACATGCTCACATGCACTCTGCTTTGGGTGTGATAAAAAAGCCCAAACATGTAAATGGGAAAATGTTCTGTGTCTCGGTGCAGGATCACTCACTCACACACACATAAACAAAGGCAGACCCCCACACACGTGCACTCAGGCAGCCGTGCACACTCACTGTCACGTGAATCTGCACGTGAGTTTGGAGACACTGGGGTAGAGAAATGCAAATGCTCATCTTTTCAAGTCAGCGGCATGGCATCCATTGGGAGATGAATGTGTGTGAGAGAAAGGGGGACATATTGAAGAAGAGAGCGAGATGCCGCTGATTCACTGTGTCCCCCCCTTCGCCTTAACGTTCATTGCTGTGAGAAAACACGCTTGTCAGGCAGCGAAAATGCATCATGCGGTCTCAGGAGGACGCAGCGTTGCCACAAAGTCTCATTTTATTTTATTTATTCTTCTCACTTCTCTTTTGGTCTATTTCTTTTCACCCAGTATAACATGCCTTTCACATGTTATTCCCGACGATGGAAATCCATACCCCTGGTTTCTTTGCTCTCAATTCTCACTTTACCCTGCCTTATCCCTCCAACTCCCTTCGTGCTTTTCCTGGACTGTCAGGTTGCCAATCGTGTGAATGCAGGATTTCTGTAAGCACACTCACGCTGGTGAGACACTGTGACTGACCTGATTGCTAGAAGAAGACATGAGTCTGGGAGATGCAGAGAGATAAATATAGTGACAAGACTGATTTTAGACATGTTAGAGTCTATATCATTTTAATCTACTGAATAATAACAAAGGTTAACAAATTAATTAGTAACCATAATAGATGTTTTGATAATGGAAAGTAATTAACAATAAACAATGAGAAAATTTCAAAGTATTTTTAAAGCAAAGAGCCAGAGTTGCATTTCCTCTAGAATACTTTTCTGTGAAACTAAATTTAGAAATAAATTCGAGTAGAAATGCTTGCTTACTCAAATTTAGCCAATAAAGTTGATTCTGATGCTTAAGTAGCTGTTTATTGATTTCAACCAAACTGTAATTTTGGTTAAACTGTAAATCTATTTCTTTTTCGTCAGCCATTACAGAGAATGCATCAAATAAATGTGCCTGGTTTTATTGTGCAGTGTATTCTACTGGATTTCAATGTGTTCCTCTTTTTATATCATAATAAATACCTCTACAGAAGAGAACAATAACATAATATTTTCATATTTATGTTTACTGGAACAGAGATGCATTACCACAGGAGCAGAACCAATTAGCAGAGTTCCTTTAGGGATACGGGACATGTCTGTATTTGTACAACTCTTAAAAAATGTTGTAGCTTAGCACTATAACATTTGTTCATGATGTTAAGTTTTAATACAGCAGCTTTATGAGAACCATTACAAGTCCTTTGTTTTTATTCTGTACAATCACACTGCAGCTTGTTCGTTTCTTCATTTTGACTCATTTCCTGTCTCAAACAGTCCACATTCATAATTTACAAGCAATAATTTGTGTGGTTCCCCGAACTCCATTTCTCCCCAAGCTAGTCATTGCATTTCTTAGGAAGAAGAATAGAGAGCAGTCCTAGGCCTGTGGCAAAAATTAAAAGAATGTGTTTAGTTTCAGGCCAAATTCATCAGGGACATATTTGTGCCACCAACCGATATATTTGAACCACCAAGATTAAATATTGTTCAGTCTCCAGGTGCTCACCTTCTATTAACCTGACAGTTTTCTCAAGATTTGTTCACTTTTTCAATCTAAAACCCACATTGCATTTTTGCTCCTCTTTTCCACTTCTGCAGGTTTTTTCCTTATAGTAGTATCTAAAAAGTGTCACCTCCCTTTTTTCTAAGGACCATTGTCGTCCTATGCAGTTGAACTTCATTTTCATCTCCAGCCTGTCCTCCTCCTGGGATTTCTCCCATTGAGCTCAATTTCTCCAGTTGAATTTCAACTGATTTACATTGATTTGTGACTGTTTTAGAATTGTAATCTGCCTACGGCTGTAGTTTGACAACAGCAGCAGAGGAAGTGAACTCCAAATGTTGAGCAATTAAAGTCGGAGCAAGGGAAATGTACAGCACATTTTATATCTGGCCTTACTTCCCATGAGGCTGTTTACAGGGGGACCCACTTTCTATAAAACTTCATCAAGCTGGTGCATAATGTGTTTTGAATGATTGGATTTGATTTTACCCAGTTGCTAAAGTTTTCCTGTTTCTCTCCATACGAAGCAAAGCTTAGAAGAAGGGGCTGGGTTTTACCAGGTAGTCTGTCACGGCGCCCCATGTGATTAGGTGGCATAGTTTAGACAACCGAAGCAGCAAAGCTTCTTTGTTTTGAAATGTTTGCTGATATTATCTTTTCAGTACTTTATTTCTTATCTGATCTAGTACAACTTTGACATTAAGTCTTTAAAATCTCTTCTGCAAGTCATTACCTTTTGACTGTATTCTTTTAAACATGTCATTTGAAAAGGATAACCTTTACCATGTTGCTGCTTTTTCTCAATAAAGGTCATAGTCTTTGGAAAGTTGTGTCTTAAGCCCCTCCATGCCATTTAAGTCATGTATTCTCATCATATTTTTCCTGTTAGTTTCTGAATCATAATGTTAGTGAGAGTGTGTGTTTTGTCCCAGTGTGAATATCTGTGTGTGTTGCTCAGCTGAGCAGTCAGCCTACCTACTCACCTGTGGTGCCATACATCTCAGCTCCTTAATGTGATTTGACTGCATTCCTCCAGCTCCTGTAGCTGCCAACTGCCCTCAGCGTGATTCTGTTGTCTGTCACAAAGTAATGAAAACACATAAAGTTCTCATTACGTGCCAATGGCTGTGGAGTGCAGCGCGAGTAGACCTGTACGCACTCACTGTCTCTTTCATAAACACACACACTGTAGAGAAGAGGAATATGTTCTCACATAACGTACACATTGACATGTACACAGCTGCAGACACTGATGCTCAGGCCTGCACCATGCAGCAGTTATATTACACAGCTGTCATCCGACTCTGATTGATGGTTCCTTCTCTCGTGGTTTTTATTATGAGCTCTTATTGGCTGGGTAATATTTCTCTGGCCATGTTAGGATGTGTGTGTAAACTGATTTGGAGTAATACATGAGCAGCCTCACATTCATGCAGATTACAGCCACTGTGCTCTTCCAGTGATATCTGCATGTTAGTACTCCTGTACATTTTGTTGCTGTTTGTATAAGATACATTTGATCATATTGAATTTAAAGATAGAAATGAATTATTATTATTATTTAAGTTTCATCCTTTTTCCTGCTTTTCCATCATTTTAAATCTTAGTAAATCTTGTTAACGGCATTTTAATAGCAAACCAAAACCGCCCCTGAGTTCACTGAAGTCCACTGAAGTTAATTTTGCATGCCTGATTTTTTTGTCTTAAGCTACTGGTCTTTTTATCTTCACTTTGTTCAAATGTGTCATTGTAGGTGAAGGTCATCAATCTTCAACGGAAAATTAAAAACATTATAGAGACAATCATTCAGGAGCAGGTTCATTAACTTTTTTTCACTTGAACCTATTACACTAATTTTCCCGCTGTGTGGATTCTCTCAGTAATGTCTCCATTGTGGTTTCTGCAAAGGGTTGGAAGCTGGACCAAAGGACAGCTGCAGCTGAACTTTAATCAACTCGAAGACAAGAAGGAGTGAGGGGAAACATTGGATTGATTGAAAAGAAATTAAAAAACTAGACTGAGAGAACCAAATGACATAAAAGAAAAAAAGCTTAGAGAGAAAAGTGCTGCCAAAAATAAATGATTTAAATCAATTTTTTTTTGCTTCAAGCAATCATCAAATGTATTTTATATACATATATAAATGCATGTGATTTTTCTTTAAATAGTTATATTTATAGAGTGATATTGTTATTGAAAGCACCTGTTAAACTTTTTCAGGTGGTGTAAAACATGTTTTTACCAGATGGTTTATTGTTCTTTAGCAACAATGACCTTGCTCTGGTGTTTCTGACAGCCTCAGGCCATGTTCCCCTTCAGGTTTCTCAGTCTCAGCTGCACTTGCAGAATGTATGTTAGATTCAACAGAGCTCCACTGTGCTTTGATTTTTACCACCACTTTATCAAACAGACTTCATAGAAAGTACATAGATTTATTTATGAATTACAACATAATCTGATTTGTACTAAAACCTCTCCTTGCAGAAACCCATGACGTTAACCTATTAGTGGCTTGTGGAAATGGAACTGGGCTTTCCTTTCATTTGAAGTAAACATCCCCCCAAAGCATTCTGAGACGGAGCTTTCTGTTTTCTTCACAGTTCTTTCAAGACCCATGTGCAATATGTATATTCTTACAAAATTAGATTACATTTTTTGTTCTCAAATTATTTTTGACAATGCATTTGAAATGGCCTGAAGAAGGGACTAATGTGAATCCTATACTAGTTTTTTTCAACTTGTAGTGACTGAGTAATAACTAACTTATGTTTACAGTGGAGAAAACTTTAGCTATAGTAGTTTTTTAGTGTTGTTCTCAAAAAGCATTTTTGTTTGCATTTCAGCTCAAGAAAACATAAAATAGTATCTTATGCATCTTGTGTAAATTGTTGTATCAATAACTTCCTCTTTCTTTCAAGCACCATTTTGGGAGATAAAATCTTCACCACCAGGTTGACAAAAAATCTTTACAGGCCTTTAAGGCAGAATTACTTGTCCCTAATCCCCTTCCTCAGTATTTACACTCCTTGGTGTATTTATTCATTGTTCTATTCTTGTTTTTTCACCTTATGTCACATTAAATGGGTGGTTGTTTTTCTGTTGATCTATTTTCGGTAACACTTTATTTGAAGGGGGTTGAATAAGACTGACATGACACTGTCATAAACTCCTGTCATGAACATGAATAAGCCTTCATGAATATTTATGACTGTTGTCATAAAGCGTCATTCGGTAAATTATGACACTTTTAATACAAAGTTGACATTATTCAAAATGTCTTTGTTATGACAACTTGACATTAACCAAGAAATCATTACTGATATAAATTTGTTATAAAAGTATTACTGATAGCACTTTAAAAACTAGGTAACTTTATGTTATTAAAGGTAAAGTTTAAACATTAATGATTTCTTGTCAACAAGACTGGTCTAGTCTAGTTTTTACCTTCTCTGCCAAATCTTTATTCCTGAGTGGATAGTTCAGCAGCTGATGTGCTGCACAGCATTTTGTCGTTTCCTGTGTCCTACATGCACTGTGGGCCAACGACTGAGGTACTGAGCATGTTCCATTAAAAGAACGTGAAAGGAAAATGCTTCTCTGCCGAGTGTGAAGTGAAACATTACAAGGCTGATAAAACAGTTGTGCTGTGTTTGGTTGAGGACAGACATGAAGGCAGCAACATTTTTTTTACTCAGAGTAACTCTAAAAGAATTTTCATCTGATAAACTTTTAATCTTAAATCATTTTGAGGGATTTCACAAAAAAACAAACAAAAAACAACAATGTGAGCTGTTGGTTTACCACCACTGGTCAAACCGGCACAAATTTATTATTTATTCTCTCCCTATTTCACATAACAACTAAGAGAAAGTATGAGAGGAATAAACATGTTAGTGTTTATGACAGCTATTTAGATGATAGGCAATATATATTTTTAAAATAAAAAAAAAACTCTCCGTCAGTATAAAAAATGGAAGTTGCTTTTTTTTTCTAATCCCTTTCAAATTAATTTGCAGGTCAAAGTAACTCCCTGCTACTTTATGTAACAGGGATGTAACATGAAATACTTGGCATTTCATGTCATAGTTGTGAGGATATAAAACTCCACCAACTGTCAGTATATCTCTGTGATCAAGCGTCTTTTCTCTGGGTTCTTTTAAGTCTTCCAGTGAAACTTTGCTTTGCTGTTTTTCCCTCCATCTGTTGTTCTGTTGTCTTTGTCCTTTCAACGTTCCCTGCTGCATGTTTTGTTTTCTGACTTTTAATCAAGCAGTACTTTCATTGCAGGACCCTTAAGGACAACATTCAACCGATTGGTGCAGTAATGTAATCCTCAGCTCCTTTTTATCCGTACTTCTTTCTGTTCTTGCTGTGTCCTCCGGGATGGCACTGAATCCACTGGACATGTTAATTGTCCTTTCTTCACATCCTCATTTTGACTGTCTTTTGTCACTGTTCTATCTTTTTTCTATTCTTTCTTTCATCTTAAGTTCATTTTCTCCTGCTGCATGCTGCTTCTCATTCCCTTTTCAACTTTTTTCAGTTCCCCGAGGATGTCTTTTTATCCTCCAGATACATCCACTCCTAATTCTTCTTCATCGTGTACTTAGCAGGCATTCTTTCCCCTCTCTCTTTTTAGTTTCTTCTCTCCTTTCAGTGCCATTTTGTGTCATTATTTTGGACATTTTTTTATATCTCTGTCCCCACATAAACTGTATGTGGAGATGAAGAGCTTTTTTGTGTGTTTTGTGTATCTAAGCACAGCTGTCAACCCACACAGGCAAACCTCTGTTTCTGTGACAAAAAGACCATTATCTCGAAGATGTTCATGGACTTGAAGGTAATTGTTACACAACTGAGTTTCTGGTACATAGAGTGCTTTTACTGTAAGAAACTCAAATATCTTTTTCTGTCATTTCAGAAGCCCCACTTTCTGTGTGCAGGATCATTTTAAGCAAAAAAAAAAAAAAAAAAAAAAAAAAAAAATTTTTTAAATTTTTTTGAGAAAAAAAAAAAAAAACTTTTTA
>NW_015112914.1:276707-282564 GCF_001443285.1 Poecilia latipinna
TTTTTGCCATTTCAAAAGCCCCCCTTTCTGGGTGCAGGATAATTTTAAAAAAAAAAAAAAAAAAAAAAAAAAATAGTACTTTAAAGATTTCTTGAGGAAAATAACTAAAAGCTATGTTAAAAAAAGAGTATAAGTAAAATGTATAAATGTAATAATAAACCACACTAAGCAGCTAGCTTTATTTTTCTTAACTCTGAATGATGTCCATGTATTTTAACTGCCTTTAAGTTAATTGTCATTGTTGAATCTTAAAATTTAAGAGCGGTTTTCAATCCGCCATGATTTTTCACTAACCAAGTATTCTTTACATAAAGCCTTTTTACAAATTATAATATAAAGAGTTTTATATATGTTCAATACTGAGGCAATTACATGTAGATGAAGAATTGTACACGACTGTGGAACATTTAGAAATATTTTATGGAATATCTCAGCTGTACACAGTGAATGAAGCTTTCTAATAATACATGTTTTATTACACGTGCTACATGTGCTGACCCTCCACAGTCTTTTTTATATGTGTCATGAATATGTTGGACTGTTAAAATATTTCTGGTTTAGAAAACATAAAGTGTATAATCAAAGTTATGCAGAAAAATGTGTTTTTCCTCTTATGTGTGATCTCATTCTTTAAGGCCAAACATTAGCAAACATGACTTTGATACACATTACAATGTAGCAGCAAATCTCGCTCCTTAATGTCAGTCAGCCTGAACAATTCATAATTGTTAACAACCAAAAGGTTAATGTTGTGAAATGATTAAAATCAGCCCATGTTTTTGTCGTGTAGTCGGGGCTAATTTACTGACGAATTATTGTGGAAAACAGTAATTACTTTTGCAATCAAAACGTCATACGGTGCATCAGAGCATCAGTGCTGTCAAGTTACTGGAAAAAGGAAATTTGGATACAGATCTTGACAAGTCATTTACAACAGATGACTTCTGAATGGACCATGACAACATGAACAGTGATTATAAAAATTATGGGCCATTGTTAAGCTTGGTTAGACATTGTAATTAATTTCTCCTGCAACAACAAGTTGTGTCCAGCCCCCTGCTGACAATGTCTAATTGGTGATGTGCTGAGTCTGTTCTCACATCTGCTAACAAAGGATCTGACAACTCGTGAACCTGATGCTAACAAATTCTTTGCACCCAGCTAATTTTTCCAGTTTTTTCTTTGAGCCATAAATGTTGAGTAAAAATAGGGGATAAATAAAAGAAAAATGATGAGTGGATAAACATTGATGAATGCAGTTTAAACAGACAGAAATGTCAATGTCTCAATGTCTGTTAAAAGATTTTCCAAGTTGTGGATATTATTTTTCTTCTTGCTTTCACCTCCTTTCTGTTTCATCAATAACTCCATCATCACAGCCAAATGCATTTGTCGATATTTTCTAGGCATTGTAATCTATCTGTCGAAGTCTTTGAAATAAGTTTGAAGAGGTCACGTGCAAAATGCTGTCGTTTTTACACATCAGAGTTGAGGTTGAGTTGAAAGACTTAAAAAGACAGAGAAGGTCTGAGTTGATAACTAGTTGCTCAGATCTTTAAGGAAGCTTGTCTAAGTTTTTAAAGTTTGAATCCATCACTTTGCATTTAAATTTTCATTCATTCAAAAGAAGCAGACATTTTGTTTTTGTGTTTTAATCTCACAAGAACAAAAACCATCTTTAAACATCACATTTCAAAAGCTGAGGTCAGTTAGTTGGACCTCAATGGTTCTCATTTACTTTACTTCTGTCCCTCCTGGGAAGATGGAGTCTTTCTTGCCAGCTTTCCTGTCACTTTCAAACAGCAGCTTACTTTAGAACCTCTGTTGAAAGAGTTAAAATGTGCTAATTTGTGGCCCCTTGGCAGCTCTTTTAGGAGTTATAAAGGCACTCAATTTATGATGAAACTACTCTGAAATTGAATTAATGTTACTGCAGGAGAAATGTGATGATGTAGCTATTTTTACCTGCAAAGCAGAGATTCTACTTTAAAAGCGATATACTTAGTAATACTATGATATACAGCATCTTGCAAAAGTATTCGTACCTCTTGGCCCTTTTCCCTGTTTGTCTGTAACGACATACATTAATTTATTGAAATTTTATGTTGTTTATGTGCATGTTGTGCACAAAACAAAAACCTCAAAATTATGCCACACATTTGTATTTAATCCTCATTTCTCTCCCATAGATTTCATTCTGAAGTCACTGAGTAGAAGTATGAAGCAGAACATTAAATCAAGCTTTGAACATCTCAGACCTGTTCAGTCTGTGGAAAGATTGAATTGAAGGGCAGCATCAACAAACACAGATACAGAAAAGTGGTCAGAGTGAGATATTCTGTTCAGAAAGGTTTTATGACAGCATTTGACCTTACTAGTGCAAGAGAAACCAACCTTTTCAGATTTAAAGAACTGATGAATATAGATGAAGGGCTTTTGGCAAAAATGGATCTGCCTTAGATTAAAGATTGGAGCTTTTTGTGATTGCGATTATGCATGCATTCGCTCCATTCAGCAAACGCAAGATATCAATCAATGGCATGCATCAGCACTTTTTAAGTTTTAAAGGCCAGTGACCTGCCCTCTGTTTCTGCTTATGTGTGCATGTCTTTTTAATGTCTCGGAGTGTTATGAACTGAAAAGAAATGCTGGATATGAACATCTGTTTGGCAAAGATAAATTGCTGTTCAACCATAAAAAACATGTATCGCTTTGTGTGTTCTTTCACTTATTTTACAGTCAACGCTCCACTTCTTCCTGAGAACCGTGTGGACGCCTGTGTGTCTGGATTAATATCAGCCGCTGTCAGTCAGCCAGCAGGACTTTAAAAGGTGCTGATCAGCAGGACCACTGATGGGTTAAATACCCCACGTCTTGATGCTTTGATCTCACTGCTGACAAAGTAAGAGATGACTGTGTGGGGTGGAGGCTGACAACGTGGGAGATGAAGGGGGAAGAGGCGATCAGAGGAAAAGATCCAAGAGGCTGTGTTTGAAGCATAGGGAAATGGGGTTAGAGTGTAGCACTGCGGGCAAAAGAAAAGATCCGGGAGCGAGAGAGGGATAACACAGAAACGATGCATTTTGATAAAAAACTGCAACAACAAACTGATAAAAAATGATTTTAGATGCTAACATTTTAGCCATTGACCTGTTTATCTTCCAGTCCATAAAACTAAGATTCATAAAAACAACACATCTCTCTCCAAGACACTAAATCATTTACACATACTTCATCAAGAAAAGTTAAGCTTGATACTGTGGTTGTATGTACAGAGTTTGACAACAGACTCTATACATTAACATATAAACCAATTATTTGATGGCATTCATTATAAGTATTTTTCCAAGTTAGCTTATCACTGCATGTAATTTACAAAATGTAATGTTTCCTTATATATTTTCTATACTTACATGGAGATTTCAATACATAAATTTTTATTGCTTTAACTTCACAGAATGAAGTGGAAAAAAGCGATAAAACCAACAAGATGCTCTATGTTTTGATAGATTTGGCTTGTGCACTTTACACATGTTAGGTTCTTCAGACAGACTTTTAGGTCTTAGAGAAGATTATGTTCTGTGGAGCTGAATAATTCCCTCTTAGTTTGTAACTGTGTGACATTGTAAACCAATATTTGATGAGATAGAAACTTTTCCTGGCTTATGACAAGTTTTTAAAAGTACACAAACATTTTGACTTGACTCAGGAGCTCAGATAGCTTCACAGAACCATCATTTCTTACACTCTGTTTTCATGTTTATATTTCCCCTTAGCTTTATTTTACGACTTTTGCATCTAGCAAAAGTTTCCACCGTGAATCATTAAAGATTTATCTTATCTTCACAGAGAAAACGTCAGACTGACAGGGAACAATGCAGACAAAGATATGTGGAAAATGGGACAAGACAAAAAAAAAGTGAAAAGATGGTGCAAGCTGAGCAGCAGCCCAGCAGATAGACAGATAAAACAGCCCGGCGAACCGAAGCAATGAAAAAAGAACATGCTTTCTCTCTGTTCTATTTGGCTCTGCCCTCTCCGGCCACAGTCTTCAAAACCGTGGCAGAAGGTGACACTTGCAGCTCTGCTCCCTAGATGCTTTATAAAACCTCCTCAGGTCTATTTACCTTCTGCAGGGATTACATTCGGCACTCATCTTTCACTGTGGCTCATTTGGGAAAATCTCTCTTGTGTTTCTCTGGCTCAGCCACTATATGCTTTAACATATGTGTGTATGTAAGAATGGGGACAGACAGGCTGTGTCAAATGGAGAAAATTTGTGTTTGTCAGTGTGTGTAATTCTATCAAGGGAGGTTTCTTTTCTGTCTGCGAGGTTACTTTCATCCACAAGTGTCTTATTTGGCACAGAGATGATTTTCTGACTGACTGCACTGTTAGTAATTTCCCTGGCAGGCACATCTAAAAGAACAGGCAGGGTGGTTGGTGTTTGTTGTGGAGATCAGAGCGTGTCAGTGGAAGACGTCACATGTCAAGAGGGATGATTTTCTTTTAAAACTCTGGATTGAGGCAAGTTATTATTTATTCAGCTTTGAAAGGTGAAAGGAAGATTCACAATAAGTAGATTGTCTGGATATTCTGTCTGCGTTTTAAATGAAAAATATTCTCTTTCTTCTTTGAATGACCCTGTATTTGAATATGGTGAACAGGAAGGACTTTATATGTTGTTGTTTTTCAGAAGAACAGCAGAAATGATGCTCAAACACTTTGTTTTTTAGCTCAGAACCTTGTGCTGTGTGTCCCTTATTTGTTTCTAAATGCCAGTCACAAAGACGCATAAATAAAGTTTTTTATTCAATGTTTCTACGTAAACATTTCTACGTCTCTGCCAAAATGGAACATTTTGTTAGAACAGCATGCAAAGCTTCAAAATTCGATTTTGAAGCTCTATTTGCTCAAATCTAATGGCCAAAAATATTTAATGTGTGTAAAAGGTTTTGCATTAATCAGCATTGCTTGCTTAAATTGAAGCAGCACTATCAGATCTAACTTCCATGCTTTGAGGAACAGCTCCTGTTTGCTTAGTGCTCAGCTTCACTGGTTGGAAAATATTTCCCTGGTTGAGAATAGATTTATCCTGCTAGAGTGGAAAGTAGCCTTTATGTAGGTAAGCCAGGGATACAGAACAAAATACACTTAACATAAAATCAAGAAAAATACATTGAAGTTTGTAGTCGTGACATGACAATGTCAGAAGTATGAAACTTTTATAAGGAACTGTATGTGGAGACCTGGAAACTCAGACTTGAGTCCCATGTTGTCTTTCACAGAATTTACCTTATTTATTTATAACTTCCTCAAATTCTTCTAAAATTTTAAAACATGTTTTAGGGCTATTATTAGTCATTCTTCTGTCAAGTACCAACCATAAACCAGGGGATACCTGAAGGGTAAGAACGGATTTGACAGGAAAGCCTGTTATTCTTGCTACTTTGTTGACAAAATCTGGGGCTCCTTTGAGGCATCATGGCTGAGGCTCCTAAAGCTTAACGTGAAAAACACTCACAGCTTCACCACAGTCGTCAAAAGCTCAGTGCTGAACATTCCTGTCCCTGCAGTGACCAACTCAAACAGAAACCTCCAGTAAGCATCGCAGCTTTTTTCTTAAACATGGCAGAAATGCTTTGCATTGCTAATACTGTATTAAAGTGGCACAGATGTGCCTCTGGTGTTGCCCATGGTAGCTGAAAACCAACAGCGTGCTGCTACAATCAGTCGTCTTGTATATGAAGGTAAGGAATTTTATTTTTGTGATGTGTGTTTAGGCCAGTGGTTCCCAAACTTTTTCTTCTGCGCCCCCCCCTATAGATTACAAATGGCTGTCTGGTTGAAACGACGC
>NW_015112914.1:286719-287385 GCF_001443285.1 Poecilia latipinna
CCCCCCCGCAGGGGGGCGCGCCCCACAGTTTGGGAACCTCTGGTTTAGGCCATCATGCTGCTCTCATCACACACTGTGCTTCCTGCCACCAGCAAAACACACAAGGGAGGAAGAGCGCGTTGCTCGTTCTGCACCGCATTCTGTTGCTCTGACATTTACTTATTTAAACACTTGTTCAGGCAGCTTATATGTCTACAATCCAGTGCAATTGTGTGCATTATTTCTTCAATAAACTATTTTTTTATTATTTGGATTAAACATGTTCATTCTAAATGTTGAAGTTTATGGTATAATTATCACATTTCTTTTTGTATTAGTTTTGGGTGATATGCTCTGTAAAAAGCAACATTAGCAAAATACTGGATATTTTAAGTTCAGGTTCTCTTGCTAATTCTGGCTAAATACTTTAGACATATGTCTGGGTTTTGCAAAAGATAGATTTGCTTCTACCTCTGCTTTAATTTCAAAAAAGTCAATTCTGACTACAAGTGGTTTTACTAAATTTTATTTTGAGGTTAAAAAAACAGTAAATGGGACTGATTAACAAATTGATGGCCAGCAGTGTTTATATATAAAATATATTTTTAAAACTTATTCATCTTGAAATGTTTGCTCTGGCATATTAGGTTAGTTTTCAGAAGTTTGATTCTACATATATATATATAT